>NC_140004.1:46448522-46478522 GCF_964263955.1 Coregonus lavaretus
TGATGACACAGCTTTTAGAGACAGGGATGGAGAGACAGCATCATCCTGATGACACAGCTTTTAGAGACAGGGATGGAGAGACAGCATCATCCTGATGACACAGCTTTTAGAGACAGGGATGGAGAGACAGCATCATCCTGAAGACACAGCTTTTAGAGACAGGGATGGAGGGACAGCATCATCCTGATGACACAGCTTTTAGAGACAGGGATGGAGAGACAGCATCATCCTGATGACACAGCTTTTAGAGACAGGGATGGAGAGAGTGGGAAAGAGAGAGAGAGAGAGAGAGAGAAGAAGAAAGAAAGAAAGAAAGAAAGAAAAGAAAGAAAGAAAGAAAGAAAGAAGAAAGAAAGAAAGAAAGAAAGAAAGAAAGAAAGAAAGAAGAAAGAAAGAAAGAAAGAAAGAAAGAAAGAAAGAAAGAAAGAAAGAAGGAAAGAAAGAAAGAAAGAAAGAAAGAGATATTAAGGAAAAGGTAGGGAGATGTGGAAGATATACTGAATAATACATTGAACAAAAATATAAACGCAACATGCAACAATTTTAAAGATTTTATTGAATTACAGTTTATATAAGGAAATCCGTCAATTGAAATGAATTCATTAGGTCCTAATCTATTGATTTCACATGACTGGGAATACAGATATGCATCTGTTGGTCACAGATACCATAACAAAAGGTAGGGGATTTAAAAACCAGTCAGTATCTGGTGTGACTACCATTTGCCTCATGCAGCGTGACACATCTCCTTCGCAAAGAGTTGATCAGGCTGTTGATTGTGGCCTGTGGAATGTTGTCCCACTCCTCTTCAATGCCTGTGCGAAGTTGCTGGATATTGGCGGGAACTTGAACACGCTGTCGTACACGTCGATCCAGAGCATCCCAAACATGCTCAATGGGTGACATGTCTGAGTATGCAGGCCATGGAAGAACTGGGACATTTTCAGCTTCCAGGAATTGTGTACAGATCCTTGCGGCATGGGGCCGTGCATTATCATGCTGAAAGATGAGGTGATGGCGGCGAATGAATGAATGGCACGACAACGGGCCTCAGGATCTCGTCACGGTATCTCTGTGCATTCAAATTGCCATCGATAAAATGCAATTGTGTTCGTTGTTCGTAGCTTACGCCTGCCCATACCATAACCCCACCGCCACCATGGTGCACTCCGTTCACAATGTTGACATCAGCAAAACGCTAACCCACACGACGCCATACATGTGGTCTGCGGTTGTGAGGCCGGTTGGACATACTGCCAAGTTCTCTAAAACGACGTTGGAGGTGGCTTATGGAAGAGAAATTAACATTCAATTCTCTGGCCAATTGCACGCTCCCTCAAAACCTGAGACATCTGTGGCATTGTGTTGTGTGACAAAACTGCACATTTTAGAGTGGCCTTTTATTGTCCCCAGCACAAGGTGCACCTGTGATGATATTGTTTAATCCGTTATTTGATATGCCACACCTGTCAGGTGGATGGATTATCTTGGCAAAGGAGAAATGCTCACTAACAGGGATGTAAACAAATTTGTCCACAAAATTTGAGTGAAATAACTTTTTTGTGCATATCGGAACATTTCTGGGATCTTTTATTTTAGCTCACGAAACATGGGACGAACACTTTACATGTTGCGTTTATATTTTTGTTCAGTGTATAGAAACGCTTTAGTAAATGAGGGATACAAAATATATTGAAAGCAGGTGCTTCCACACAGGTGTGGTTCCTGAGTTAATTAAGCAATTAACATCCCATCATGCTTAGGGTCATGCATAAAAATGCTCTGCAGGATATTATTTTGGCTACCATGGCAATGCCCCCATAGGATGACAATGCCCCCATCCACAGGGCACGAGTGGTCACTGAATGGTTTGATGAGCATGAAAACAATTTAAACCACATGCCATGGCCGTCTCAGTCACCAGATCGCAACCCAATTGAATAGCAGCACCTGAGACGGCATTTCCCCCCCCACCATTAACAAAACGGCAAATGATGGAATTTCTGGTGGAAGAACGGTGTCGCATCCCTCCAATAGAGTTCCAGACGCTTGTAGAATCTATACCAAGGAGCTGTTTTGGCTGGTGGTGGACCAACGCCCTGTTAAGAATGTTAATAATAATAATAATAATAATAATAATACTAATGTATTACATTTGTTAAGTGCTTTTCGTTATACAAGAATAATGTCAAAGTGCGTAAAAAAAAAAATATCTATACATTTATCTAACCATATCATGAAAGCAACAATCAAAGTCTAGGAGGAAGGCTATAATGGCAGGCCAGCTGATAGAGATGAGTCTTAAGGCCAGCTTTAAAAACCCCAACAGTCTGAACAGCCCTGAGATGATCAGGAGGGGAGTTCCATAGGCGTGGTGCATAGGAGGCAAAGGCCCGGTCCCCCGTTGTGCGGATCCTGGTCATGGAGGAGTTTGGCGTGGTTTGAACATGGGGTGCATGGAGGTTCATAGGGGGAGAGTAGGTCTGACCGGTAGGTGGGTCCGATGCCATTTAGGTTCATAGGGGGAGAGTAGGTCTGACCGGTAGGTGGGTCCGATACCATTTAGGTTCATAGGGGGAGAGTAGGTCTGACCGGTAGGTGGGTCCGATACCATTTAGGTTCATAGGGGGAGAGTAGGTCTGACCGGTAGGTGGGTCCGATGCCATTTAGGTTCATAGGGGGAGAGTAGGTCTGACCGGTAGGTGGGTCCGATACCATTTAGGTTCATAGGGGGAGAGTAGGTCTGACCGGTAGGTGGGTCCGATACCATTTAGGTTCATAGGGGGAGAGTAGGTCTGACCGGTAGGTGGGTCCGATGCCATTTAGGTTCATAGGGGGAGAGTAGGTCTGACGGTAGGTGGGTCCGATACCATTTAGGTTCATAGGGGGAGAGTAGGTCTGACCGGTAGGTGGGTCCGATGCCATTTAGGTTCATAGGGGGAGAGTAGGTCTGACCGGTAGGTGGGTCCGATACCATTTAGGTTCATAGGGGGAGAGTAGGTCTGACCGGTAGGTGGGTCCGATACCATTTAGGTTCATAGGGGGAGAGTAGGTCTGACCGGTAGGTGGGTCCGATACCATTTAGGTTCATAGGGGGAGAGTAGGTCTGACCGGTAGGTGGGTCCGATGCCAAAGGAGCCAAAGTGGGTTTGAGATTGGAGGATACAATGTTTTGTCGGATGGTGTTGATTTTAGCCTTGAAGAACTCAGCAAATCGGTTGCATTGATCGGTAGTTGCTGTGTGAGGGCCAGAGTATGTAGGGTGGAGGAGACGACTGATGGTGGAGAACAAGAGGAGACGACTGATGGTGGAGAACAAGAGGTGGTGACTGATGGTGGAGAACAAGAGGAGGTGACTGATGGTGGAGAACAAGAGGAGGTGACTGATGGTGGAGAACAAGAGGATGTGACTGATGGTGGAGAACAAGAGGAGACGACTGATGGTGGAGAACAAGAGGTGGTGACTGATGGTGGAAAACAAGAGGAGGTGACTGATGGTGGAGAACAAGAGGAGGTGACTGATGGTGGAGAACAAGAGGTGGTGACTGATGGTGGGGAACAAGAGGAGGTGACTGATGGTGGAGAACAAGAGGAGGTGACTGATGGTGGAGAACAAGAGGAGACGACTGATGGTGGAGAACAAGAGGTGGTGACTGATGGTGGAGAACAAGAGGAGGTGACTGATGGTGGAGAACAAGAGGAGGTGACTGATGGTGGAGAACAAGGTCCTGAGATTTCCTCAGTGATTGTCTATCATGACAGAGTAGAAGGTGGAGCGGGCTGCTTTGCAATAGCAAGCCTGGTGGTCTTTATAGGCCAGTAGGTGGTCTTTATAGGCCAGTAGGGGGTCTTTATAGGCCAGTAGGAGTTCTTTATAGGCCAGTAGGAGGTCTTTATAGGCCAGTAGGAGGTCTTTATAGGCCAGTAGATGGTCTTTATAGGCCAGTAGGAGGTCTTTATAGGCCAGTAGGAGGTCTTTATAGGCCAGTAGGAGGTCTTTATAGGCCAGTAGATGGTCTTTATAGGCCAGTAGGAGGTCTTTATAGGCCAGTAGGAGGTCTTTATAGGCCAGTAGGAGGTCTTTATAGGCCAGTAGGAGGTCTTTATAGGCCAGTAGATGGTCTTTATAGGCCAGTAGATGGTCTTTATAGGCCAGTAGGAGGTCTTTATAGGCCAGTAGGAGCCTTTATAGGCCAGTAGGAGGTCTTTATAGGCCAGTAGGAGGTCTTTATAGGCCAGTAGGAGGTCTTTATAGGCCAGTAGGAGGTCTTTATAGGCCAGTAGGAGGTCTTTATAGGCCAGTAGGAGGTCTTTATAGGCCAGTAGGAGGTCTTTATAGGCCAGTAGGAGGTCTTTATAGGCCAGTAGATGGTCTTTATAGGCCAGTACATTTGTATATTTTAGTCATTTAGCAGACGCTCTTATCCAGAGCGACTTACAGTTAGTGAGTGCATACATATTTTATTTTTTCATACTGGCCCCACATGGGAATCGAACCCACAACCCTGGCGTTGCAAGCGCCATGCTCTACCAACTGAGCTACAGGGGACAGTAGGTTGACTTTATAGGCCACTACTTCTCCAGAGATGTTCTTAACTGTGGCTATGGTTTTTCATGCAGCGCAGCTCCTCGGTAAACCTTGCGGAGGACCATGGGAAGGATACTTTATGTTTTTTCAGGGGAAAGGCTGTTCAAGGTGTTCCTTAGAGTGCTATTATACCGGTCGATCATCTTGTCAGGGGTGGACTCAAGGCAGTCAGCTTGTAGGGCAGGGCGAACAGACTACTGGAAAAGGGATTTGTCAAGGGACTTAATGTTTCTGAGTTGAATGGTGCGCCTGAGGCAGAGCTGAACTGCAGGAGTACTCACAGACATTATCACGACACTATGATCAGAATACATCCAGGAGTACTCACAGACATTGTCACGACACTATGATCAGATACATCCAGGAGTTCTCACAGACATTATCACTTCCCCACATGTATGTCCAGGTTTGAGGCAGAGACTTCTCCAGTCATGATGAGGTCTGGTCTATGTCCAGGTTTGAGGCAGAGACTTCTCCAGTCATGATGAGGTCTGGTCTATGTCCAGGTTTGAGGCAGAGACTTCTCCAGTCATGATGAGGTCTGGTGTATGTCTCGGTCTGTGTGTGGGGACGTTGACATGATGTACCAGGTTGAGACAGTCAAGCAGGTTCAGAAAGTCAGTAGCAGAGGAACATTTTGTTGAATCAATGTGAATGTTGAAATCACCTAGGATAACAACATTGGAGAGGGTAGGATACAGAGAGGTGATCAGGAGACTGTTTGTTGTTGTATCACCGCGAGGGGGCCGGGAGACTTAATTTTAAAAGCCAGAAGGCAACATTTTCAGGTCAAAACAGTCTTTGTGGAAAACAGCAAGACCACCACCCCTGGCACGGGAACAAGATATTTATAACCAGGTGGAGATGTTTTATTGAGATTATGTATTTGGACAATTTTATGTTGGCGTTTCCTTTTATTTTGGCAGTTACCTGTAGCTTGCGACAGTTCTGTATCCACTGTGACATCAGACAGCTAGCCGGGGATGGGATGAAATTAGGAGCAGAGACAGACAGACGTGTTGGAACACCAGATCTATATTAGAGTATCCCTCCTCGCTGTCACCCTATCACACTGGCTAGTCTTTTACCGTATCCCTCCTCACTGTCACCCTATCACACTGGCTAGTCTTTTACCGTATCCCTCCTCGCTGTCATCCTATCACACTGGCCTGCTCTTTCATGACTCAAAACAACCACAAAACAATGTTGAAAATGTAAGTTACTGAAATTCCAGCTAAGAATATTTAGTGGGGATTTTTTGGATGACTAGGGATTTAGTGCTGACTATTTAAATACATTTAAAAAAAAATGTATTTTGTTTATGCATGTACATTTGTTTATGCATAGACATTGTTTGGGATTATAGCATCATAAGCGTCTAACTCTCTGTTAACGTACCATAAAAAGCACCTATTCCAATATGTCTAGCTCTCTGTTTTCCCCTTCTGGTTGTCCTGGGTTACTGTTCCGTTCCCTCTCTCCGCCAGTCTGTGTGTCTGTCAGTCTGTGTGTCTGTCAGTCTGTGTGTCTGTCAGTCTGTGTGTCTGTCAGTCTGTGTGTCTGTCAGTCTGTGTGTCTGCCAGTCTGTGTGTCTGTCAGTCTGTGTGTCTGTCTGTCTGTGTGTCTGTCAGTCTGTGTGTCTGTCAGTCTGTCTGTCTCTCCGCCAGTAGTGTCTGTCAGTCTGTGTGTGCGCGTGCGTGCATGCGTGTGTGTGTGTGTCTGTCAGTCTGTGTGTGTGTGTGTGTGTGTGTGTGTGTGTGTGTGTGGGTGGCTGCATTGTGTGTGGGTGTGAGTGCTCTCTTCCTATTACTTCTACCAAATGTCTCTGTTTTTAATCTGCAACAGACCTCCCCTGTTTCCTTTATAATTCTACTGGTTAATTAGATCCTACAACTTTTTTATTTGTTGTGACCCCAGGGTCAATCATCAATCTGTTAAACTGTCAGTCGGATCTCAAACAAAGTAGAATGGGGCCACGCCCTCTCAAGACCCCACGACCGCAAGACAAGTTCACCATGACAACCAAGAGCAGGGCTGTACGTCGATGGGATGTTCATTTTCAGCTTGTGGTGTATTGAAGTTAGGGTTAGGATGGAATAGGATGGAATCAAGTTTAGATGGGACCTTTAGATGACATGTCCCATAAACTGGTAATTAATTGATTTGCTATCTACTGATATATAAGGGAGCATGGGGGGATTTTTGATTTTTTTTTTATCTGTGTATGTGTCCCTACGAAGATGAATCTGAAGCAGAGATGTGATATAAATATGTCCAGCATGTTGATAGCAGCTTTGGATATCTAATAGTTATTGACCACTTGTATTTCCTACTGAAGTACCATGCTAAGACAATGGGTCTTCCAGTGAAGTATTTAGGAGATTCTGCTCTCAAATGTTGAGAGGACTACAATCTATTGCTCTATCCACCCAAAATGCTTAGCATGCAGCCCAGATGGGACGTTATGATTAACTCCCTTCTAACTTGGCTCTGTAGCTCTGTTCTGTTGTCTGTTGTCGGATCTGAACATTGATAAATGACCGTGTCGGAGAACAAGATTGGTGAGGTGGGGCCACTACCCTTTGATGAACCAGAAAATAAAATTATGACTTTTGGCGTCGCTATTGAATGGACTGGTTGCCTGGGTGCCATCCTGTTTCTACTCCTCCAAGGGTCAATTGACCTTTGAACCCAGAGAATCAAAAGGTTAAGGCCAGGCATCACAAATATACATATTTTTTTATATTACAATTTTTTCTGAAATATTGTATTAAAATATGCAAATAGGGCAATATCTCATTTGATATGCACAGTATTTTTTGCTTACACCACAAATCAACTTTTCTGGATACTGGAAGAAGTCAGCCTAAATATTTTGGTTTCATTTTTTTTAAGACACTCCAAGACCTGACTTTCTAAAGACGTACATGAAATGAATTTCTGCCGCATTTTTCCAAATAAAATGTTTTCTAGAATACAAATTTGACAACATATTAACGATTTCCTCTGTAAAAGTCTGAAGAATATATCTAAGGATAACCACACAAACTTTGTGCATTCGGAAAGTATTCAGCCCCCTTGACTTTTTCCAGATTTTGTTACGTAACAGCCATATTCTAAAACTGATTAAATTGTTTTTTTCCTCATCAATCTACACACAATACCCATAATGACAAAGCAAAAACAGGTTTTTAGAATTTTTAGCAAATGTATATATATAAAAAAAAAAAAAAAAAATACATTTACATAAGTATTCAGACCGTTTACTCAGTACTTATTGAAGCACTTTTTGGCAGCGATTACAGCCTCGAGTCTTCTTGGGTATGACGCTACAAGCTTGGTACACCTGTATTTGGGGAGTTTCTCCCATTCTTCTCTGCAGATCCTCTCAAGCTCTGTCAGGTTGGATGGGGAGCGTCGCTGCCAGCTATTTTCAGGTCTCTCCAGAGATATTTGATCAGGTTCAAGTCCAGGCTCTGGCTGGGCCACTCAAGGACATTCAGAGACTTGTCCTGAAGCCACTCCTGTGTTGTCTTGGCTGTGTGCTTAGGGTCGTTGTCCTGTTGGAAGATGAACCTTCGCCCCAGTCTGAGGTCCTGAGTGCTCTGGAGCAGGTTTTCATCAAGGATCTCTCTGTACTTTGCTCCGTTAATCTTTCCCTCGATCCTGACTTGTCTCCCAGTCCCTGCCATTGAAAAACATCCCCACAGCATGATGCTGCCACCACCATGCTTCACAGTAGGGATGGTGCCAGGTTTCCTCCAGACGTGATGCTTGGCATTCAGGCCAAAGAGTTCAATCTTGGTTTCATCAGACCAGTGAATCTTGTTTCTCATGGTCTGAGAGTCCTTTAGGTGCCTTTTGGCAAACTCCAAGTAGGCAGTCATGTGCCTTTTACTGAGGAGTGGCTTCTGTCTGGCCACTCTACCATAAAGGCCTGATTTGGTGGAGTGCTGCAGAGATGGTTGTCTTCTGGAAGGTTATCCCATCTCCACAGAGGAACTCTAGAGCTCTGTCAGAGTGACCATCGGGTTCTTGGTCACCTCCCTGACCAAGGCCCTTCTCCCCCGATTGCTCAGTTTGCGCCCAGCTCTAGGAAGAGTCTTGGTGGTTCCAAACTTCTTCCATTTACGAATGATGGAGGCTACTGTGTTCTCCGGGACCTTCAATGCTGCAGAAAGTTTTTGGTACCCTTCCCCAGATCTGTGCCTCGACACTCTACGGACATTTCCTTCGATCTCATAGGTTGGTCTTTGCTCTGACATGCACTGTCAACTATGGGACCTTACATAGACAGGTGTATGCCTTTCCAAATAATGTCCAATCAAATGAATTGACCACAGGTGGACTCCAATCAAGTTGTCGAAACATCTCAAGGATGATCAATGGAAACAGGCTGCACCTGAGCTCAATTTCGAGTCTCATAGCAAATGGTCTGAATACTTATGTAAATAATGTATTTCTGTTTTTTAAATTTGCTAATAATTCTAAAAACCTGTTTTCGATTTGTCATTATGGGGTATTGTGTGTGGATTGATGAGGAAAATGTGTAATTTAATCCATTTTAATATAAGGATGTAACGTAACAAAATGTGGAAAAAGGGAAGTGGTCTGAATACTTTCCGAATGCACCGTACATACAATATTTTGCCCATATGAAGGAATACAATATTTATAGCCATACATGATTGAATTAAATCAATAAACATACACATTGTAGATGCTTCTGAAGCTGAGAATGTGTTGGCGTGTGGAGAGAGTCTGACTTGGCAGTTAAAGACAAGTACACTGAAATTCCTGTTACCGCCAAACACCTATTTAGACCCAATCACCTTCTCTTCAAAATAAGTTACTACATATAGTCCAGTTTGTAACATTTTCTATAAAATGGGCTTTTAAATGATGTGTGATTCAATGTAGTGAGCTTTGAAATTATGTTTGTATGTCCATTAAAAAGGGGTTAAAATTCATGACATTTTGGTGACGGTAGAATGATGAACAAAATTAAATATACACATTATGTACATTACGTTTTTTGAAATGTTCATGTTCACTCTATAAAGTACTAATATCATTAAAGGACCAAAATATCAATAAACTCAAACTGATAGTAGATGCAAAAATGTCATTTCCTGACCTGAAGCAGGGTCACCACACACACACACACACACACACACACACACACAAACACACACACACACACACACACACACACACACACACACACACACACACACACACACACACACACACACAAACAGGCATTGTCAGTGACAGCAGGCCCTTCTGTCAGCTTTCTCAAATGGCCACACGCTAATAAGATTCTCTCTCTCTCTCTCTCTCTCTCTCTCTCTCTCTCTCTCTCTCTCTCTCTCTCTCTCTCTCTCTCTCTCTCTCTCTCTCTCTCTCTCTCTCTCTCTGTTGCTGCCGTTCTTTGTCCCTGAAGTTTTGCACTATTGATTGTTAATGACATTATGTCCAGCTGACTGTTGCAGAGCCAATAACATTCACGGTGGATCTGATCAGGGACATACCATGTGGTGCTTCCCTACTGCTTCCCCACTGCTTCTTTCTAATATTGATATTGACATCCTCTTTGGGCTTAATTGGTATTTATTTAGATATTGATTTCCCGGATGAAGATAAGTAGAAGTATGTCACCAAAATAAAAGCCTCAAACAAAAGCTGCACCCAACAAATATATTATGAACTCACTCTCCCTCATGTTCTCATGTCAAACATGAAGTACGACATCAACCAACAATAATAACAATAATCCAGCTAAAGTATCCTAATCCTAGAGAATCCCATTCAATCCTCAAGATCAGGAATTCCGACCTGAATAAGTCGGGGAATAAAAGACACATCTGCCACTAGGGACCGGGGGGGTAGAGGGTGGAGAAAGGGACAGCTATTTAAACAAGGTTCATATGGTGAGGACGCATGTCGTTCTGAGAGGAACAATGAGCCTAACAGGCCCCCAGTGGCCCATAGCCAGACCTCCACCATGTGGGAACGGTGTTCCACTCTCCCCTAAGCCTCCACCCCTCTCTCTCTCTCTCTCTCTCTCTCTCTACCCTTATTCCTCCCCTCTCTCAGCAGTGTATTGTTAGCTCCCAGCCGGGTGCTAGCCTGACTTTGTGGCCTCCTCCATGGAGGTAGAGTCCCTATTAGCATCTCTGAGAATACGTCCCGAATGGCACCCTATTCCCTACATAGTGCACTACTTTAGACCAGAGCCCCCTAGGCGCCCTTGTCAAATGTAGTGTACTACATAGGGAATAGGGTGCCATTTGGGACGCAGGCTAACCCTTCAGGGGCCTTGAGGGTCCCAGGGAAAGGGCCCTGCCGACCCCTGTAATGCTCAGCAGATGGACACACTTTAATCAGATTGGATCAAGGAGGCTCGAAGGGGAAACTGTTGCTTTTTGTCAGCCCTGCTGGCCAAGTCTGTAATCTCTGTCACACCGTTCACCACATCACACCAGACACACCCGACACCTTGCCCAATTTCCGACTGTGAGCATACATAAAGCGACAAAGAGGAGAGACAAAAGACTGAGTTTTGCAGTTATATTTTGCGTTGTGTTTTTTTATGAGCCTTTGAATTGTCAAATTGAATTCTAAAATCAGTTTTTGATAATATAACCACCGGTAATAAGACCTGTATCAAATTGGACCTTAGAGAAGTTAATTGTGTTCAGTGCTATTTCTGAATTGGTTGATTGTTGTTTTGCATGAGAGATGGAATCCTCATTGAATTGAGTGGAATTGTTGTGGTAAGAATTATTGTGGTCAGATTATGATGAAGCAATGCTGAAATAGCTTTGATTGTGCAATCCCATCAATCAAGTCATGACAAATAATTAGCCTAATGAAATGTAAAGCTCACTTTCTCCTGTAGGCCAATCAGAAGCTGTAAAGCTCACTTTCTCCTGTAGGCCAATCAGAAGCTGTAAAGCTCACGTTCTCCTGTAGGCCAATCAGAAGCTGTAAAGCTCACTTTCTCATGTAGGCCAATCAGAAGCTGTAAGTCTCAGCATCATTATCCCATCATCTATGTTTGAATTACAGTTTGAAATGAATCCTGGAATTTAATAGAAGTAAAGATTTTAATTCTGATAATCCAGAGACAAATAACATGACTGTAATTTCATATTATTGCTATATCAATACTATATATATATTTTCTATTTCATATTAATGCTATATCAATACTATATATATATATATATATTTTCCATTTAATATTAATGCTATATCAATACTATAGATATATTTTCCATTTCATATCAATGCTATATCAATAATATATATATATTTTCCATTTAATATTATTGCTATATCAATATATCTATGTTTCTGTCAAAATATCAAAATATATATTTTTTTCTATCAATATACAGCGTATTTCAATGTATATTTTTCGCACCAAACAAGCTCCACACTGTACAGCCTATTCTGTTATTATCAACATGTGTTTCAGAACCTTGAGAAACTGTAAAACCGGTTTAAATAGAAAATATTGCATCACAATATTACAACTATTCATATTAAAAACGACCAAAGAACACAACACACAATTGTGCAGTGCCGCGTGTAATACCAGTAATACCACACCCTAAATATTCAGCTGTTCGTGAACTAGCTCCGTCGGTTCTGTTGAATAACCGCATTCACTGAAGTTCACTCTGCCGCTCATATTTGGTCATGTTAGAAACGGTTTCCTGAAAGAGGAATAAATTATTCAAATGACGTCTAAATGTGCAGAGGACCTTGCCAATGGCATGTCAAGCCATCACTCTGGTAACCCATGGTAACCTATAGAGTTATCTATGCACGGGTCATAAATTGTCACACTATCCCATAGTGCATTGCTTTTAACGAGGGCCCATAGGATGTCGTTTGGGATGTACCCTATAAGTTAGAAAACGGATGGTAATGTCTGCGGAATCCAACGTGAACGTCACTGCGAAATGTAACCGACCGTGGCATCTCCAATCGTTGTAAAATAACTATGACATAACTGACAGTTATGAGTAGATCTCTCTTTCTCCACCCTCCCATAATCACACAAAGCATTATTGACGAGTTCCGTTGAATTCCACCGAATGTTTTTTGCTGTCAGTTGACCTTAGTTCCTGGAACTAACGACACAATGAACGTTCTGTGGTTGAAACATTCTGTGGTTGAAACATTCTGTGGTTGAAACATTCTGCTGTGGTTGAAACATTCTGTGGTTGAAACATTCTGTGGTTTAAACATTCTGTGGTTATGTCACCTTCTAATTTAATAAGAGTGTTTTAATTGGGAAAAAATTTGAAAGTAATACAATTATGTAAAATAATTGGACATAGCTGTACTTGATACTTTCAAATCTATCCAATTTATAAACAAACATCGGGGATACAGAAATAAATATTTGGTTATAGATTTTAAATGGTTCTTATCACAAAGTAATGAGCAATTAGAAACAAAATACCTAACCAAGGTATGTTTGTTGGTCACTATGCATTTATGTTCATATTCGCAAAACCCTTTTCTACTAGAAAAAAATGCAAGCTCCATGCAATGTTTCTGTGGGGTACGATCCATCTGTCACGTTGCTCTTGTTTTCTGTTTCCAATTGTAAAAGAACTGTCCAACAACCACAGACCACTTCTCTAAATGGAAAAGACACAATGCCGCAATGACCCTGGTATTTTTCCTTGTCTCTCCCTATACATGGTGCAATCATCATCAGCTTATACGCCACAGAGTCACCTTTAAATAACTCATTACAAACCATTCCAGCTGATGAGTAGGCCACCAGGCTGTAACTCAGGGTTACCAGGCTGCAACTCGGGGGTTACCAGGCTGTAACTCAGGGTTACCAGGCTGCAACTCGGGGGTTACCAGGCTGTAACTCAGGGTTACCAGGCTGCAACTCGGGGGTTACCAGGCTGTAACTCAGGGTTACCAGGCTGTAACTCGGGGGTTACCAGGCTGTAACTCGGGGGTTACCAGGCTGTAACTCGGGGTTACCAGGCTGTAACTCGGGGTTACCAGGCTGTAACTCGGGGTTACCAGGCTGTAACTCGGGGGTTACCAGGCTGTAACTCTGGGTTACCAGGCTGTAACTCGGGGGTTACCAGGCTGTAACTCGGGGGTTACCAGGCTGTAACTCGGGGTTACCAGGCTGTAACTCGGGGTTACCAGGCTGTAACTCGGGGTTACCAGGCTGTAACTCGGGGGTTACCAGGCTGTAACTCGGGGTTACCAGGCTGTAACTCTGGGTTACCAGGCTGTAACTCGGGGGTTACCAGGCTGTAACTCTGGGTTACCAGGCTGTAACTCAGGGTTACCAGGCTGTAACTCAGGGTTACCAGGCTGTAACTCGGGGTTACCAGGCTGTAACTCGGGGTTACCAGGCTGTAACTCGGGGTTACCAGGCTGTAACTCGGGGGTTACCAGGCTGTAACTCAGGGTTACCAGGCTGTAACTCGGGGTTACCAGGCTGTAACTCAGGGTTATCCATGTGTGTCTCTTGTTTCTACCAGTTCCTTCAGACCTTGTGTCAATATACAGTGGGGAAAAAAAGTATTTAGTCAGCCACCAATTGTGCAAGTTCTCCCACTTAAAAAGATGAGAGATGCCTGTAATTATCATCATAGGTACACGTCAACTATGACAGACAAATTGAGGAAAAAAATTCCAAAAAATCACATCGTAGGATTTTTTATGAATTTATTTGCAAATTATGGTGGAAAATAAGTATTTGGTCACCTACAAACAAGCAAGATTTCTGGCTCTCACAGACCTGTAACAACTTCTTTAAGAGGCTCCTCTGTCCTCCACTCGTTACCTGTATTACTGGCACCTGTTTGAACTTGTTATCAGTATAAAAGACACCTGTCCACAACCTCAAACAGTCACACTCCAAACTCCACTATGGCCAAGACCAAAGAGCTGTCAAAGGACACCAGAAACAAAATTGTAGACCTGCACCAGGCTGGGAAGAGTGAATCTGCAATAGGTAAGCAGCTTGGTTTGAAGAAATCAACTGTGGGAGCAATTATTAGGAAATGGAAGACATACAAGACCACTGATAATCTCCCTCGATCTGGGGCTCCACGCAAGATCTCACCCCGTGGGGTCAAAATGATCACAAGAACGGTGAGCAAAAATCCCAGAACCACACGGGGGGACCTAGTGAATGACCTGCAGAGAGCTGGGACCAAAGTAACAAAGCCTACCATCAGTAACACACTACGCCGCCAGGGACTCAAATCCTGCAGTGCAAGACGTGTCCCCCTGCTTAAGCCAGTACATGTCCAGGCCCGTCTGAAGTGCATTTGGATGATCCAGAAGAGGATTGGGAGAATGTCATATGGTCAGATGAAACCAAAATATAACTTTTTGGTAAAAACTCAACTCGTCATGTTTGGAGGACAAAGAATGCTGAGTTGCATCCAAAGAACACCATACCTACTGTGAAGCATGGGGGTGGAAACATCATGCTTTGGCACTGTTTTTCTGCAAAGGGACCAGGACGACTGATCCGTGTAAAGGAAAGAATGAATGGGGCCTTGTATCATGAGATTTTGAGTGAAAACCTCCTTCCATCAGCAAGGACATTGAAGATGAAACGTGGCTGAGTCTTTCAGCATGACAATGATCCCAAACACACCGCCCGGGCGTAAGAAGCATTTCAAGGTCCTGGAGTGGCCTAGCCAGTCTCCAGATCTCAACCCCATAGAAAATCTTTGGAGGGAGTTGATAGTCCGTGTTGCCCAGCGACAGCCTCAAAACATCACTGCTCTAGAGGAGATCTGCATGGAGGAATGGGCCAAAATACCAGAAACAGTGTATGAAAACCTTGTGAAGACTTACAGAAAACATTTGACCTGTGTCATTGCCAAAAAAGTGTATATAACAAAGTATTGAGAAACTTTTGTTATTGACCAAATACTTATTTTCCACCATCATTTGCCAATAAATTCATTAAAAATCCTACAATGTGATTTTCTGGATTATTTTTTCTCATTTTGTCTGTCATAGTTGACGTGTACCTATGATGAAAATTACAGGCCTCTCTCATCTTTTTAAGTGGGAGAACTTGCACAATTGGTGGCTGACTAAATACTTTTTTTCCCCACTGTACATATCTATAGGTAGGAGAAGGTCCGAAAACACACACTCACACACACACACACAGACACACACACTCACACATACACACACGCGCACACACACACACATGCACGCACACACACACACACACACGCTCCGAGGCTGCTGCCCAATATGCATATCTATAGGAGCGAAATGTCAGCTGTCAGCACAACACCTCTAGAATACTGCCCAAGGAAATGTGGAGTTAACAGGGCACACTTCCACCATTTACATAAGAAGAGAGGCAACGAGTGTCATGCTTGTGTTATAAATCATGGTATATGAGGACATATATTGAAATCAGGGTATGCTGTATAAGGACGCACACTGAAAGAAAAACGAAAACCATATGTCATAAACATAACATAGAAAAACATATCATGATACCACCTGAATATACCTTTTTAAAATAGCAATCCATATAAAAAAATATATATATATAATTTAAATGTTATATTCTCTCAGAATCTTTTCATTTCTTTATGAATATGTACTGTTGCCGTTCTGCCACCATAGGGGAGACCAAATTAGAATAGTCCCAGTATGCAAAATGAAGTTGAATAAAGTCTAAAATACGTATTTTCCAGACATTGAAGTTAGGTTCAATTTACAGTTCCTTTGGAAAGTATTCAGACCCCTTGAGTTTTTCCACATTTTGTTACGTTACAGCCTTATTCTAAAATTGATAAAATAAATACAAATAACTTGTTTGTTTTTTCTTCTCATCAATCTCATCAATCTACACACAATAATTTAAAAAAAATTGCAAACGTAAAAAAAAATACAATTGAAATATCACATTTACATAAGTATTCAGACCCTTTACTCAGTACTTTGTTGAAACACCTTTGGCAGCGATTACAGCCTTGAGTCTTCTTGAGTATGACGTTACAAGCTTGACACACCTGTATTTGGGGAGTTTTACCCATTCTTCTCTGCAGATCCTCTCAAGCTCTGTCAGGTTGGATGGGGAGCGTCGCTGCACAGCTATTTTCAGGTCTCTCTAGAGATGTCTAATCGGGTTCAAGTCTGGGCTCTGGCTGGGCCACTCAAGGACATTCAGAGACTTGTCTTGAAGCCATTCCTGCATTGTCTTGGCTGTGTGCTTTGGGTCAATGTCCTGTTGGAAGGTGAACCTTCGCCTCAGTCTGAGGTTCTGAGCACTCCAGAGCAGGTTTTCATCAAGGATCTCTCTGCACTTTGCTCCGTTAATCTTTTCCTGATCCTGACTAGTCTCCCAGTCCCTGCCGCTGAAGAACATCCCAACAGCATGATGCTGCCACCACCTTGCTTCACTGTAGGGGTGGTATTGGCCAAGTGATGAGGGTGCCTGGTTTCCTCCAGACATGACGCTTGGCATTCAGTCCAAAGAGTTCAATCTTGGTTTCATCAGACCAGAGAATCTTGTTTCTCATGGTCTGAGAGTTTTAAGGTGGAATATGGCAAACTCCAAGAGGGGTGTCGTGTATTTTACTGAGGAGTGGCTTCCGTGTGGCCATTCTACCATAAAGGCCTGATTGATGGAGTGCTGCAGAGATAGTTGTGCTTCTGGAAGGTTCTCCCATCTCCACAGAGGAACTCTGGAGCTCTGTCAGAGTGACCATCGGGTTCTTGGTCACCTCCCTGTCCAAAGCTCTTCTTCTGGTCCAAACTTCTTCCATTTAAAAAATAATCTGTGTCCGTGGACGTTGAAATCAAGGCCGGTCTGGACCGCACCATAGACGTCTATGATTGTTTCAGATTTGGTCCAGACCGGACTAAAAACCAATGTCCGTGGGATTCAAGGCTGGGCCGAAACTGCACCCAAAAAAAGTCCAAAATATATCCAAAAGACGTCGGCTCGTGTTTACTGGGTTGTAGCCTACAATATCGGCCACAATGGAATTTGTAAAACAGGCCATTGCATTGGGCTTTATTCATCCTGATTCCTGTGACTAATCAATGTGTCTATTCAAGCTCTGAATGTCAGCTACTGTCACAACTTCCTCCGAAGCTGCCTGTTCGGGCAGGCTTTGTTTCCCTGTTGCGGGATTTCCTCCGTCGCCATCTGGCTCGTCCTGCTCCGTGTCCTCCTGGCTGTCCCCGAGGCCGGTGTTGGCGCGCTGCTGGAGCTGGGGGGGGGAGGGATACTGTCACGACTTCCTCCGAAGCTGCCTCAGCTCCTTGTTCGGGCTGGCTTTGGCGTTAGTTGTCACCGGCCTTCTAGCCACTGCAGCTCCTTATCTCATCATTCCATTTGTTTTGTCTTGTTTTTTATTACAGACCTGGATCATATCCCCTCATCAGTCCCTGTATAAGTATTCCCTCTGCCCCACCATGTCTTTGTGGGTGATTGTTCCATGTGGAGGTATCGATAGTTTCGGCATGCAGAGGAGACGTTGAACACCGCCCACCTCCACCTCCAGCGCGCCGTGCGTCGCCAGAAAGCCAATGCTGACCGCCTCCACATTGAGGCCCCGGTCTTTGTCACGGGTGATCGGGTCTGGCTCTCGACCCGGAACCTGCCCCTACGCCTGCCCTGCCGGAAGCTGAGCCCGCGGTTTGTGGGGCCTTTCAAAGTCCTGAGGAGAGTTAACGAGGTTACGTATAGGTTGCTGCTCCCTCCTGATTAACGTATTAACCCCTCGTTTCACTTATCTCTCCTCAGGCCGGTGGTGGCTGGTCCGCTCCAGGAGTCTGAGGTTACCGCACTGTGGTTGTTTTACGCATTGCTGCAAACCGCTGTATTGGCCGAATAAACCATTTATTCAGTAATTTATACCTCCTGCACCTGACTCCGTCTAAATCACCCGCTACATGATTGATGTTAGATAATGTTTTTGACAGGAACGTTGGTTTTTGATGGAACGCTGCAGAGATGCTGGAGAGGTGCGCTGGGAATGGACAAGCAAAAATATTTTGCGCCCCTGCCTTTGACGAAGTGGGCACTGCTTGTCAAAGGGCGGATTTAGCGCTCACCTAAAAAGCACATATGCCACTGGTTGAGAGAAATTGTCATTGTCTTTGGGCAGAATTATGTGAGGTTTTATGTGTTGTTGTTGGAGTTTAGCTCAGAAAATGCCACCCTCGTCAATCAGCTAGAGCAAGGTAATTATGTCCTGGTTTGTGAAGACATACAGTTGAAGTCGGATGTTTACATACACTTAGGTTGGAGTCATTAAAACTTGTTTTTCAACCACTCCACAAATTTCTTGTTAACAAACTAGAGTTTTGGCAAGTCGGTTAGGACATCTACTTTGTGCATGACACAAGTAATTTTTCCAACAATTGTTTACAGACAGATTATTTAACTTATACAGTGGGGGAAAAAAGTATTTAGTCAGCCACCAATTGTGCAAGTTCTCCCACTTAAAAAGATGAGAGAGGCCTGTAATTTTCATCATAGGTACACGTCAACTATGACAGACAAATTGAGGAAAAAAAATCCAGAAAGTCACATTGTAGGATTTTTTATGAATTTATTTGCAAATTATGGTGGAAAATAAGTATTTGGTTACCTACAAACAAGCAAGATTTCTGGCTCTCACAGACCTGTAACTTCTTCTTTAAGAGGCTCCTCTGTCCTCCACTCGTTACCTGTATTAATGGCACCTGTTTGAACTTGTTATCAGTATAAAAGACACCTGTCCACAACCTCAAACAGTCACACTCCAAATTCCACTATGGCCAAGACCAAAGAGCTGTCAAAGGACACCAGAAACAAAATTGTAGACCTGCACCAGGCTGGGAAGACTGAATCTGCAATAGGTAAGCAGCTTGGTTTGAAGAAATCAACTGTGGGAGCAATTATTAGGAAATGAAAGACATACAAGACCACTGATAATCTCCCTCGATCTGGGGCTCCACGCAAGATCTCACCCCGTGGGGTCAAAATGATCACAAGAACGGTGAGCAAAAATCCCAGAACCACACGGGGGGACCTAGTGAATGACCTGCAGAGAGCTGGGACCAAAGTAACAAAGCCTACCATCAGTAACACACTACGCCGCCAGGGACTAAAATCCTGCAGTGCCAGACGTGTCCCCCTGCTTAAGCCAGTACATGTCCAGGCCCGTCTGAAGTTTGCTAGAGTGCATTTGGATGATCCAGAAGAGGATTGGGAGAATGTCATATGGTCAGATGAAACCAAAATAGAACTTTTTGGTAAAAACTCAACTCGTCGTGTTTGGAGGACAAAGAATGCTGAGATGCATCCAAAGAACACCATACCTACTGTGAAGCATGGGGGTGGAAACATCATCCTTTGGGGCTGTTTTTCTGCAAAGGGACCAGGACGACTGATCCGTGTAAAGGAAAGAATGAATGGGGCCATGTATCGTGAGATTTTGAGTGAAAACCTCCTTCCATCAGCAAGGGCATTGAAGATGAAACGTGGCTGTGTCTTTCAGCATGACAATGATCCCGAACACACTGCCCGGGCAACGAAGGAGTGGCTTCGTAAGAAGCATTTCAAGGTCCTGGAGTGGCCTAGCCATTCTCCAGATCTCAACCCCATAGAAAATCTTATGAGGGAGTTGAAAGTCCGTGTTGCCCAGCGACAGCCCCAAAACATCACTGCTCTAGAGGAGATCTGCATGGAGGAATGGGCCAAAATACCAGCAACAGTGTGTGTAAACCTTGTGAAGGCTTACAGAAAACGTTTGACCTGTGTCATTGCTAACAAAGGGTATATAACAAAGTATTGAGAAACTTTTGTTATTGACCAAATACTTATTTTCCACCATAATTTGCAAATAAATTCATAAAAAATCCTACAATGTGACTTTCTGGATTTTTTTTCCTCATTTTGTCTGTCATAGTTGACGTGTACCTATGATGAAAATTACAGGCCTCTCTCATCTTTTTAAGTGGGAGAACTTGCACAATTGGTGGCTGACTAAATACTTTTTTCCCACTGTAATTCACTGTATCACAATTCCAGAGGGTCATAAGTTTACATACACTAAGTTGACTGTGCCTTTAAACAGCCTGGAAAATACCAGAAAATGATGTCATGGCTTTAGAAGCTTCTGATAGGCTAACTGACATAATTTGAGTCAATTGGAGGTGTACCTGTGGATGTATTTCAAGGCCAACCTTCAAACTCAGTGCCTCTTTGCTTGACATCATGGGAAAATCAAAAGAAATCAGCCTAGACCTCAGGAAAAAAATTGTAGACCTCCACAAGTCTGGTTCATTTTGGGAGCAATTTCCAAACGCCTGAAGGTACCACGTTCATCTGTATAAACTATAGTATGCAAATATAAACACCATGGGACCACGCAGCCATCATGCCGCTCAGGAAGGAGACGCGTTCTGTCTTCTAGAGATGAATGTACTTTGGTGCGAAAAGTGCAAATCAATCCCAGAACAACAGCAAAGGACCTTGTGAACATGCTGGAGGAAACAGGTACATTTAAATTTTAGTCATTTAGCAGACGCTCTTATCCAGAGCAATTAGGGTTAAGTGCCTTGCTTAACGGCACATCTACAGATTTTTCACCTAGTCGGCTCGGGGATTAGAACAAGCGACCTTTCGGTTACTGGCACAACGCTCTTACCCACTAAGCTACCTGCCGCCCTGCCGTATCTACAGTAAAACAAGTCCTATATCGACATAACCTGGAAGGCCGCTCAGCAAGGAAGAAGCCACTGCTCCAAAACCGCCATAAAAAAGCCTGACTAAAGTTTGCAACTGCACATGGGGACAAAGATCTTACTTTTTGGAGAAATGTCCTCTGGTCTGATGCAACAAAAATAGAACTGTTTGGCCCTAATGACCATCTGTTATGATTTAACTGGATAAGAACCCAAATGCAGACAAGTACACCAAGCCAGAGAAGTTTTAACAGGTTTATTTACAATGTTCAAAGTCCAGGTTTCCAAATATAGGGGAAGAGCAAGTCCAGGTTACAGGGAGGGTAACAGATCCAGATCAGGGCAGGTGTGGTATCGTAATGTCCTAGTGTTCGTGGTGAGTCCAAAAGAGAGGTCCGGTAGTGGAGAGCAGGATGGTGGTGGCAGGAGTGAAGCGGAGGCAGGAGTCAGGTTCCAAATATCTGTGGCACAGGAGAAAAAGTAAATAGAACAGGCCAAAAACACAGAGAGCAAAAATAACCAGGTTGAGTCGGCAGCGAGACTAACATGGTCGTCTTGACTATGATCTGACGATGAGTGGTAAGTTTGACCGGGTCTTAAAGGCTGAGGTGATTATGGTGAATGAGCTGCAGCTGGAACCCTGACTCCCGCACACCAGACTTCACTCCTGCAATCAAGGACAGACAGAGGGGAGGGAGAGAGCAGAGAGAGCTACCTAGCAGCAGTAGGCCTAACAGTACCACCCCCTCTACGGACGCCACCTGGCGGCCGACGGGGTTTATCGGGATGTAACCTATGAAACTCTCGGACCAGAGCAGGATCCACAATGAAGCTCCTGGGCACCCAGGAACGTTCCTCAGGACCATAACCCTCCCAATCCACCAGGTACTGGAAACCACGATCTCGGCGGCGAACATCCAGAAGTCGCCGGACAGTGTAGACCGGACCCCCACCCACGATCCTGGGCGGAGGAGGGGGACGAGAGGGCGGGCACAGAGGGCTAACCGACACAGGCTTAATCTGGGAAACATGAAAGGTAGAATGAACCCGTAGGGAGGCAGGAAGCTGTAGCTTAACCGCGCAGGGGTTAACAATAGACAGTATCTTGAACGGTCCTATAAAACGAGGCGCCATCTTCTTAGACTCCACCTTCAATGGAAGGTCCCGTGACTTCAGCCATACCTCTTGACCAGGAGAGTAACCGGGAGCCTGGGACCGGTGACGGTTGGCTTGCCTCTGCATGTACGCCGAAGCTCGGGACAGAGCTACCCTGGCCTTCCTCCAGACCTTGAAGCAGCGGCGCATGTGGGACTGCACCGAGGGTACCGCCAGTTCCCTCTCTTGGGAAGGGAACAGGGGAGGTTGATAACCCAGAGCACACAGAAAAGGAGACAAACCAGAGGAAGCGTTAGTCAAGGTGTTATGAGCATATTCCACCCAGGGGAGCATGGAGCTCCATGACCCAGGGTTAGACCCAGTGACACAGCGAAGAGCGGTCTCCATCTCCTGGTTCGCTCTCTCGGCTTGCCCGTTGGTCTGGGGGTGATATCCAGAGGACAGGCTGGATCTAATGCCCAAAGCTTTACAGAAAGCTTTCCACACCTGGGAGACAAACTGGGGACCCCTGTCAGAGACAATATCCGTGGGTAGACCATGAGAGCGGAACACATGTTCAACCAAAATATCAGCCGTCTCTCTGGCAGTGGGCAGTTTAGGTAGGGCCAAAAAATCAGCGAACTTAGAAAAACGATCAATCACCGTAAGAATGACAGTCTTTCCAGACGAGGGGGGAAGTCCAGTGACAAAATCCATAGCGATATGCGACCAGGGCCGGCTGGGTATAGGTAGAGGTCGTAGATGACCAGCGCTGGCCTGGGTGGAGTTTTTACTTCGTGCACATACCGTACAAGCAGCAATGAAGGCTCGAGTGTCCGCCTCCATCGTGGCCCACCAGAACTTCCGTCGCACAAAGTCAAGGGTCCGCGAAACTCCAGGGTGACAGGTAAGGGGAGACGAGTGAGCCCACTGAAGTACCTGGGAGCGAGCAGACTCAGGGACAAACATCCGGTTAGGAGGACCCCTCCCAGGGTCAGCTTGATGATGTTGAGCCTGTCTAACAATCCCCTCGATGTCACATGTGATGACCGCAATACTACAGGTAGGAGGCAAAATGGGTTCAGGGTTACTACCAGTATCAACAGCCGAATGAACACGAGACAGGGCGTCAGGCTTGACGTTGCGTGACCCAGGACGGTAAGACAGAAAAATTGAATCTCCCAAAAAATAGTGCCCACCTGGCTTGACGGGGGTTGAGCTGCTTCGCTGACTGGAGGTAAGCCAGATTCTTATGATCCGTCCAAACGATGAAGGGTTGTTCCGCCCCCTCCAACCAATGTCGCCACTCCTCGAGAGCCAGCTTAACGGCGAGCAGTTCACGATTGCCAACATCATAATTCCTCTCTGCCTGAGAAAGTTTCCTTGAGAGAAAAGCACAGGGATGCAGTTTGTTATCTTCAGGAGAACGTTGTGACAACACCGCACCTACCCCAGTGTCGGATGCATCCACCTCCACGACAAACTGGCAGTCGGGGTCCGGCTGCATCAGAATGGGAGCCGAGGCGAAGCGATGTTTCAGTTCTTCGAACGCTGATTCGGCCCCTTCATTCCAAGCGAACGGTCGTGAGATGGAGGTGAGAGCGGTGAGTGGCGCCGCAATGCGGCTGTAGTCCTTGATGAACCTCCTATAGAAGTTCGCAAACCCCAGGAATCGTTGAAGTTGTTTGCGGTTAGAGGGAGCTGGCCAGTCCGTGACAGCAGAGATCTTAGCTGGGTCCATCCGCAACTCCCCCTGAGCTATGATGTAACCCAAAAAAGAGGTCTCAGACACATGAAATTCACATTTCTCCATCTTTACAAACAGTTTGTTCTCCAACAACCTTTGCAACACCTGGCGCACATGCAGTTCATGTTCCTGGGAGGACTCTGAGAAAATCAAGATATCATCCAGATAGACAAAAACAAACCGATTCAACATGTCCCGAAGGACATCATTGACTAGTGCCTGAAAAACAGCAGGGGCATTGGACAACCCAAAAGGCATAACCAGATACTCAAAATGTCCCAAGGGTGTGTTGAAGGCAGTCTTCCATTCATCACCCTTACGAATGCGCACCAGGTGATACGCATTTCGTAGATCCAGTTTCGTAAAGATGGTAGCACCATGAAGGAGGGGAAAAGCAGAATTAATCAAAGGCAGAGCATACTTGTTCTTAATGGTGATGTTGTTAAGTCCACGGTAATCAATACAGGGTCTGAGGGTCTTATCCTTCTTAGCAACAAAAAAGAATCCCGCTCCTACAGGTGACGAGGAAGGACGCATAATACCTGCCGCCAAGGAGTCCCGAATGTAGTTCTCCATAGCCTCCGTCTCCGGCCGGGAGAGATTGTACAGGCGACTGCTGGGGAGCGGGGCTCCTGGCTGGAGGTCAATGGCGCAGTCGTAAGGCCGGTGAGGAGGAAGAGAAGTAGCTCTGTGTTTGCAGAAAACGGATGCCAGGTCATGATACACGTCAGGAACAGCAGAAAGATCCATGGACTCCAGTGGAGGTTGAGGCACAGTACTGGCAGGAGTCTGAGCAGAACACAAACAATTCACATGACAAAATGTGCTCCATGAAACAATGCTACCTGTCACCCAATCAATGTGTGGATTGTGTCTTATGAGCCAGGGGATACCAAGGACCAGGGGGGTCTGTGGGCAGTCGATAATATGGAATTTAATGTTCTCCTGATGATTTCCCGACACTCTAAGACAAACAGGAACAGTCTGATGGGTAATACGGGTCAACAATTGTCCATTTAGACCCTTAGCCTGCAGCGGACAGTCCATAGGAACAGTCTCCAAATCCATTTGTTGAGCCCACTCTCTATCCAAAAAGCTTTCGTCGGCACCAGAGTCAATCAGCGCACTAACAGAGAAATTCTGGAACTGCCACTGGAGGGATGCCTGGAGCAGAATGCGGGGAGAAGAGGAAGAATCCGCTGCTCGGCTCACCAAAACTTCTCCCATTAATGATGAGCCGGCCCTTTCCCGGACGAACTGGGCAGGAAGGAACGAGATGACCAGCTTCTCCACAATACAGGCAGACTCGAGCCTGAATACGACGTGCACGCTCCTCTGAGGACAACCGTGCACGACCCACCTCCATGGCTTCGGGTTCAGTGCTCCTCGTATCGACTCGGGAAGACACGGCTTTCTCCGTAGGGAAGATGCAGGGAGGAGTTTGTTGATGACAGACAGGTTGCTTGGAACTAACACTCCTCTCCCGGCGGCGCTCCCGAATCCGATTATCCAACCTGATAGTGAGTGAAATAAGATTATCCAGCGTAGGCGATTCATCATATGACACCAATTCATCTTTTAAAGTCTCAGACAAAGCATTGATGAACACTCCTTGTAATGCCTCGTCATTCCAACCACTCACTGCTGCTAAAGTCCGAAACTCCACTGCCATCTCCGCCACACTACGAGCCCCCTGCCGAAGAGAAAACAACCGTTTCGCAGCCTCCTTGCCTCGTACGGGGTGGTCAAAAACCTTCCTCATCTCCGTGGCGAAGGCAACGTAAGCGTTGCAAATGTCCGACTGACTCTCCCAGACCGCGGATCCCCAGGCACGAGCGGAACCGCTAGTAGAGTTGATAAGGTAGGCAATACGGGCTCTTTCTGAGGCGTAGGTGAGGGGCTGTTGTTCAAACACTAACGAGCATTGAGTCAAAAAATCGCCACAGGTTCCCATGTTCCCGTCATAGCGCTCTGGAGCAGGAACAAAAGGCTCTCTGATCTGGGCTGAAGGGGTAGTAAGGGCAGACACTTGATTGGAGAGTAATTGAACCTGATTAAGCAGCACCTGACTGTCCTCAGCAATCGTCTTAAACAGGGTATCATGTTGGCCAAGTAAAATGCCCTGATTGGCTATGGCAGTCCAAATTTGAGTGCACTCTGGGGTGGTATCCGAGCTACTGTCTGCTGGGTTCATGATGGTCAGATCATACTGTTATGATTTAACTGGATAAGAACCCAAATGCAGACAAGTACACCAAGCCAGAGAAGTTTTAACAGGTTTATTTACAATGTTCAAAGTCCAGGTTTCCAAATATAGGGGAAGAGCAAGTCCAGGTTACAGGGAGGGTAACAGATCCAGATCAGGGCAGGTGTGGTACCGTAATGTCCTAGTGTCCGTGGTGAGTCCAAAAGAGAGGTCCGGTAGTGGAGAGCAGGATGGTGGTGGCAGGAGTGAAGCGGAGGCAGGAGTCAGGTTCCAAATATCTGTGGCACAGGAGAAAAAGTAAATAGAACAGGCCAAAAACACAGAGAGCAAAAATAACCAGGTTGAGTCGGCAGCGAGACTAACATGGTCGTCTTGACTATGATCTGACGATGAGTGGTAAGTTTGACCGGGTCTTAAAGGCTGAGGTGATTATGGTGAATGATCGGCTATGAAAAGCCAACTGAGATTTATTCCTGATTATTATTTGACCATGCTTGTCACTTATGAACATTTTTGAACATCTTGGCATGGTTCTGTTATAATCTCCACCCGGCACAGCCAGAAGAGGACTGGCCACCCCTCATAGCCTGGTTCCTCTCTAGGTTTCTTCCTAGGTTTTGGCCTTTCTAGGGAGTTTTTCCTAGCCACCGTGCTTCTACACCTGCATTACTAGCTGTTTGGGGTTTTAGGCTGGGTTTCTGTACAGCACTTCGAGATATTAGCTGATGTAAGAAGGGCTATATAAAATAAAATTGATTGATTGATTGAATGAGCTGCAGCTGGAACCCTGACTCCCGCACACCAGACTTCACTCCTGCAATCAAGGACAGACAGAGGGGAGGCAGAGAGCAGAGAGAGCTACCTAGCAGCAGTAGGCCTAACACCATCGTTATGTTTGGAGGAAAAAGGGGATACTTGCAAGCCGAAGAACTATAGAAAATGTGTGGGCAGAACTGAAAAAGCGTGTGCGAGCAAGGAGGCCTACAAATCTGATTCAGATACACCAGCTCTGTCAGGAGGAATGGGCCATAGGTGCAGAGTTAGAGGTGTGTGGTGGGGGGGGGGGGGGGGGGGTAGGTGCAGATGTAGAGGTGTGTTTGTGTGTGGGGGGGGGTAGGTGCCTCCCTCCTTGGTCTGAGGGAAAACACTTGCAGATAAAAGAAGAATAGAGGAGAAGTGTGACAACAGCGAAGTTAACCAACCTCTCCGTTCCCTCTATTCTGGTCTCTGAGAGGAAACACCCCATCACAATTCATTGGTCAGGTCATCAATCGCACACAGAGGCACCTGATAAAGAAATGAAAAGAATAAAGAACCATAAGACAACATCCTCAGATAGGACAACAGAGCCCCCTCCCTCGTCACAACTTACTACACTGAAATATACAGTATCTAACTAACACATCAACATGTGTTGGGTTGAAGCATCTACAGTCTCTAACTAACGCATCAACATGTGTTGGGTTAAAGCATCTACAGGGATAATATCATGCAACATTCTCTACCCCTCCCTCTACTTCCACATGCCGAACTCTCTTGATCTCTATCCTTGATTACTATTGATTGTCTGTGAGATTTAATTATAAAATCAATAGATTCCGAGGGCAGTGACATAGCGATGCCACAGGCTAAATCTAGAGTAGGTACCTGGGTAGCAGATTAATATTATTATTATTACTACAAAACAGAAAAATAAGTAAAAGCATCATATTGATTTTAGTATTGATTTCTTCATCACTATGATAAGGTAATAAGTAAGATAAGCTCCATATGTCACTCCTTATCCTTATCCAGATAGATCATATAAATAGTTCACAAGTTCATATAGATAGTTTATATAGATAGTTCACTAGTAGATAGAGTGTGCAAAGCTGTCATCAAGGCAAAGGTATCTCTATTTGCACATCATCTTCTGCACATCTATCACTCCAGTGTTAATACTAAATTGTAATTATTTTGCACTATGGCCTATTTATTGCCTTACCTCCATAACTTACTACATTTGCACACATTGTATATAGATTTTCTATTGTGTTATTGACTGTAAGTTTTGTTTTACCCCATATGTAACTCTGTGTTGTTGTTTTTATCACACTGCTTTGCTTTATCTTGGCCAGGTCGCAGTTGTAAATGAGAACTTGTTCTCAACTGGCTTACCTGGTTAAATAAAGGTGAAATAGATAGCTCACTAGTTCATATAGACAGTTCATATAGATAGTTCACAAGTTTATATAGATAGTTCACTAGTTCATATAAATAGTTCACAAGTTCATATAGATAGTTTATATAGATAGTTCACTAGTAGATAGTGTGCAAAGCTGTCATCAAGGCAAAGGTTGGCTACTTTCTAGAATCTCAAATATAAAATATATTTTGATTTGTTTAACACTTTATTGGTTACTACATTATACCATACGTGTTATTTCATTGTTTTGATGTCTTCACTATTATTATTCTACAATGTAAAAAATAGTAAAAATGAAGAAAGACAATGGAACTGGTAGTGTCCAAACTTTTGATAGTTCATATAGATAGAGCATTAGTTCATAAATAGTTCATATAGATAGTTCAATAGTTCATATAGACAGAGAATTAGCTCAAATAGATATTTCACTAGTTCATATAAATAGTTCATATAGATAGTTAACTAGTTTATTTAAATAGTTAATACAGATTGTTCACTACTTCATATAAACAGTTCATATATATAGTTCACTAGTTCATATAAATAGTTCATATAAATAGTTCATATAAATAGTTCATAGAAATAGTTCGTATAGATAGTTCATATAGATAGTTCACAGAGATTGTTCATACAGAGAGTTCATATGGATAATTCATATATATAGTCCATAAAGATAGTTTATATATATAGAACATACAGATAGTTCATATAGCTGGTTCATACATATAGTTCATATAGATAGTTCATATACAGTAGATAGTCCATACAGATAGTTTATATAGAAAGTTCATGTAGATTTTTCATACAGATAGTTCATATAGATAGTTCATATAGATAGTTCGTATAGAATGTTTTTATAGATAGTTGTCACGCCCTGACTCAGGGGACGCTTATATGTTGAGTCAGGGTGTGTATATTCCTTGTTGTGTTTGGTCATTGTTCGTCGATCTAGTATGTATGGTTCTATGTTGGCCGGTGTGGTTCCCAATCAGAGGCAGCTGTCGCTCGTTGTCTCTGATTGGGGACCATACTTAGGCAGCCTATTGGCACTAGTGGGTTGTGGGATCTTGTTCCGGTTAAGGTATGTTGTGTGTGCTACCTTGGACTTCACGTTTCGTTTCCGTTGTTGTTTTGTCGTGTGTTTATTAAGTTCAATAAACATGTACGCATATCACGCTGCGCCTTGGTCCGACCCGTCATTCAACGAACGTGACAATAGTTCACAGAGATTGTTCATACAGAGAGTTCATATAAATATTTCATATATATAGTCCATAAAGATAGTTTATATATATATATATATATATATATATATATATATAGAACATACATATAGTTCATGTAGATAGTTCATACAGATAGTTCATATAGATAATTCATATATATTGTCCATAAAGATAGTTTATATATATAGTTCATACAGATAGTTCATACAGATAGTTAATATA
>NC_140004.1:46483522-46486642 GCF_964263955.1 Coregonus lavaretus
TTTCTGGTGTCCTTTGACAGCTCTTTTGTATTGGCCATAGTGGAGTTTGGAGTGTGACTGTTTGACGTTGTGGACAGGTGTCTTTTATACTGATAACAAGTTCAAACAGGTGCCATTAATACAGGTAACGAGTGGAGGACAGAGGAGCCTCTTAAAGAAGAAGTTACAGGTCTGTGAGAGCCAGAAATCTTGCTTGTTTGTAGGTGACCAAATACTTATTTTCCACCATAATTTGCAAATAAATTCATAAAAAATCCTACAATGTGATTTTCGGAAAAAAAAAAGCTCAATTTGTCTGCCATAGTTGACGTGTACCTTATGATGAAAATTACAGGCCTCTCTCATCTTTTTAAGTGGGAGAACTTGCACAATTGGTGGCTGACTAAATACTTTTTTTCCCCACTGTAAATGGTTTGATGAAGAATGCAAAAACCTAAGAAAGAAATTGAGAAACCTATCCAACCAAAAACATAGAGACCAAGAAAACCTGAGCCTATGCCTTCACTATGGTGAATAACTAAAACAATACAGAAATACACTACGGAAAAAGAAAAAGAACAACTGGCATCAAGGACTGATCACCCCAATCCACAAAAGTGGAGACAAATTTGACTCCAATAACTACCGTGGGATATGCGTCAACAGCAACCTTGGGAAAATCCTCTGCATTATCATTAACAGCAGACTAGGTCATTTCCTCAGTGAAAACAATGTACTGAGCAAATGTCAAATTGGCTTTTTACCAAATTACCGTACGACAGACCACGTACTCACCCTGCACACCCTAATTGACAAACAAACAAACAAACCAAAACAAAGGCAAAGTCTTCTCATGCTTTGTTGATTTCAAAAAAGCTTTTGACTCAAATTGGCATGAGGTTCTGCTATACAAATTGATGGAAAGTGGGGTTGGGGGAAAAACATACGACATTATAAAATGCATGTACACAAACAACAAGTGTGCGGTTAAAATTAGCAGAAAACACACACATTTCTCTCCACAGGGCCGTGGGGTGAGACAGGGATGCAGTTTAAGCCCCACCCTCTTCAACATATATATCAACGAATTGGCGAGGGCACTAGAACAGTCTGCAGCACCCGGCCTCACCCTACTAGAATCTGAAGTCAAATGTCTACTGTTTGCTGATGATCTGGTGCTTCTGTCAACAACCAAGGAGGGCCTACAGCAGCACCTAGATCTTCTGCACAGATTCTGTCAGACCTGGGCCCTGACAGTAAATCTCAGTAAGACAAAAATAATTGTGTTCCAAAAAATGTCCAGTTGCCAGGACCACAAATACAAATTCCATCGAGACCCTAAAGCACACAAAAAACTATTCATACCTTGGCCTAAACATCAGCGCCAAAGGTAACTTCCACAAAGCTGTGAACGATCTGAGAGACAAGGCAAGAAGGGCCTTCTATGCCATCAAAAATAACATAAAATTTGACATACCAATTAGGATCTGGCTAAAAATACTTGAATCAGTTATAGAACCCATTGCCCTTTATGGTTGTGAGGTCTGGGGTCCGCTCACCAACCAAGAATTCACAAAATGGGACAAACACCAAATTGAGACTCTGCATCCAGAATTCTGCAAAAATATCCTCTGTGTACAACGAAAAACACCACATAATGCATGCAGAGCAGAATTAGGCCAATACCCGCTAATTATCAAAATCCAGAAAAGAGCTGTTAAATTCTATAACCACTTAAAAGGAAGCGATTCCCAAACCTTCCATAACAAAGCCATCACCTACAGAGAGATGAACTTGGAGAAGAGTCCCCTAAGTAAGCTGGTCCTGGGGCTCTGTTCACAAACACAAACAGACCCCACAGAGCCCCAGGACAACAACAACAACACAATTAGACCCAACCAAATCATGAGTAAACAAAAAGAGAATTACTTGACACATTGGAAAGAACAAACAAAATAACTGAGCAGACTAGAATGCTATTTGGCTCTAAACAGAGAGTACACAGTGGCAGAATACCTGACCACTGTGACTGACCCAAACTTAAGGAAAGCTTTGACTATGTATAGACTCAGTGAGCATAGCCTTGCTATTGAGAAAGGCCGCCGTAGGCAGACCTGGCTCTCAAGAGAAGACAGGCTATGTGCACACTGCCCACAAAATGAGGTGGAAACTGAGCTGCACTTCCTAACCTCCTGCCAAATGTATGACCACGCATGTAAAAAATGTTGTAAATTGATTTGCATTTTAATGAGGGAAATAAGTATTTGACCCCTCTGCAAAACATGACTTAGTACTTGGTGGCAAAACCCTTGTTGGCAATCACAGAGGTCAGACGTTTCTTGTAGTTGGCACCCCCAAAACATAATGTTTCCACCTCCATGTTTGACGGTGGGGATGGTGTTCTTGGGGTCATAGGCAGCATTCCTCCTCCTCCAAACACGGCGAGTTGAGTTGATGCCAAAGAGCTCAATTTTAGTCTCATCTGACCACAACACTTTCACCCAGTTCTCCTCTGAATCATTCAGATGTTCATTGGCAAACTTCAGACGGGCCTGTATATGTGCTTTCTTGAGCAGGGGGACCTTGCGGGCGCTGCAGGATTTCAGTCCTTCACGGCGTAGTGTGTTACCAATTGTTTTCTTGGTGACTATGGTCCCAGCTGTCTTGAGATCATTGACAAGATCCTCCCGTGTAGTTCTGGGCTGATTCCTCACCGTTCTCATGATCATTGCAACTCCACGAGGTGAGATCTTGCATGGAGCCCCAGGCCGAGGGAGATTGATAGTTATTTTGTGTTTCTTCCATTTGCGAATAATCGCACCAACTGTTGTCACCTTCTCACCAAGCTGCTTGGCGATGGTCTTGTAGCCCATTCCAGCCTTGTGTAGGTCTACAATCTTGTCCCTGACATCCTTGGAGAGCTCTTTGGTCTTGGCCATGGTGGAGAGTTTGGAATCTGATTGATTGCTTCTGTGGACAGGTGTCTTTTATACAGGTAACAAACTGAGATTAGGAGCACTCCCTTTAAGAGTGTGCTCCTAATCTCAGCTCGTTACCTGTATAAAAGACACCTGGGAGCCAGAAATCTTTCTGATTGAGAGGGGGTCAAATACTTATTTCCCTCATTTAAAATGCAAATCA
>NC_140004.1:46486842-46514342 GCF_964263955.1 Coregonus lavaretus
AGAGGAGAGAGGGGAGAGATAGATGAAGGAGAGAGGAAAGAGAGAGAAAGAGAGAAGAGAGAGGGGAAAGAGAGGTGAAGAGAGAGAGAGGAGAGAGAGGGGAGAGAGCAAGAGAGAGGAGAGAGAGAAGAAGAGAGGAGGAGAGAGAGAGAGAGAGAGAGAGAGAGAGAGAGAGAGAGAGAGAGAGAGAGAGAGAGAGAGAGAGGTGAGAGAGAGAAGAGAGAGAGCAGTGAAGAGAGAGAGGAGAGAGTGAGAGGAGAGATGGAGGAGAGCGATGAGGAGAGAGAGGAGAGAGAGAGAAGAGAGAGAGGTGAAGAGAGAGAGGAGAGAGAGAGAGAGAGGGAGAGAGTCGAAGAGAGGGAGAGAGAAAGAGAGAGAGAGAGAGAGATGAAGAGAGAGAGGAGAGCGAGAGAGAGAGTAGAGAGATTAAGAGAGAGAGGAGAGAGGTAGATGAAGGGAGAGAGAGAGAGAGAGAGGAGAAAGAGAGGTGAAGAGAGAGAGGAGAGAGAGAGGTGAAGAGAGAGAAGAGAGAGAGCAGTGAAGAGAGAGAGGAGAGAGTGAGAGGAGAGAGAGAGAGGAGAGAGAAGGAGGAGAGAGAGAGAGATAGAGATGGAGAGAGAGGTGAAGAGAGAGGGGTGAGAGAGAGAGAGAGAGAGAGAGAGAGAGAGAGAGAGAGAGAGAGAGAGAGAGAGAGAGAGAGAGAGAGAGAGGAGAGAGAGAGAGAGAGAGAGAGAGAGAGAGAGAGAGAGAGAGATTAAGAGAGAGAGGAGATAGGGGAGAGATAGATGAAGGGAGAGAGGAGAGAGAGAAAGATAGAAGAGAGAGAGGTGAAGAGAGAGAAGAGAGAGAGCAGTGAAGAGAGAGAGGAGAGAGCAAGAGAGATGAAGAGAGGAGGAGAGAGAGAGAGAGATGAGAGGAGAGAGAGATCGAGAGAGAGGAGAGAGAGGGAGAGAGCAAGAGAGAGGAGAGAGATGAAGAGGGGAGGAGAGAGGGAGAGAGGGAGGAGAGAGAGAGAGAGAGAGAGAGAGATGAGAGAGAGGGGAGAGAGAGAGAGATGAAGAGAGAGGGGGAGAGAGAGAGATGAAGAGAGGGAGGAGAGAGAGGAGAGATAGAGAGATGAAGAGAGAGAGAGAGAGAGAGAGATGAGAGAGAGGGGAGAGAGAGAGAGAGATGAAGAGAGAGGGGGGAGAGAGAGAGATGAAGAGAGGAGGGAGAGGAGAGAGAGAGAGTAGAGAAATGAAGAGGAGAGAGGAGAGAGTTTTGAGTTTATAAAACCTTTATTTTATACTTAATTATTAACACAAATGATGGCACAATGTGCCTTTTCAGAGATTAAACAACACATTTGTCATTGCTAAATAAAATGTATGAAATAAAATTGAAAATCATAGTTTACATTAAATATATATATATATACATTCAACTCATTTCATCAACAAAAAATAGTTTCCCCTCCCCACAAAACAATTCGCTCCTTCGTAAGCCCACTTCTCCTCAAACAATGGGAGATCTTTTACAGCCGAGAAGAACTCAAAATCCACTTTTATTCTCGCTTTCACTAATCCTTTAAAAACACATCTTACATCCTGCCCATATCCCGTTTCTATCTTTTGTTTCCTACTCAGAAAAATTGACATCTTAGCTTGTCCCAAAATAAAATGTAACAGTTGACATTTTCTTTTCTGTTGCTTACTATATTGAAACCCCAAAATAAAAACAGTGTTATTGAAAATCTCCCCTCCAGCTGTAAACAAAGACTCCAGTATTTCAAAGAGAGGCTTTTATCCTCTCACACTCCATAAAACAGTGAACAATAGTTTCTCTTATGTTACAAAAAGGACATCCATCTCCAACATCTGAGTTAATAACAGATACAAAAGCATTAACTGCAATGATGCCATGCAAAACCTTCCATTGCATGTCACCAGTGCCCTTTTGTAACGGTGGCTTGTACAGTGCTCTCCATGCTGGCTTTACCTTGTCACCAATGCCCAGTTTTACCCTCTAAGGAGTGTCTTTTCTATTTTTCAATGTATCTTTATTCAACACCTTGACACACCCCGTATATAAGTATATCCCATTCACCTCATCCAAACCCACGTCTTCCAACCCTCTCAAATCCAGTAATAACGCCTTTCTTTCTGACTCTGGGATATTGGGTGTAATCCCTAGTCTTGGAAATGGGACATTTTCATCGTGTACTTTCTTCTTGTGACTATTAAGCATAAACCACTCTTCTGCTGACAGAGCCTTCCTGCAGCTTCCCAGCAGTTGTCCGACAATCCTTTCCGACCTCACCCCCAAATGTTCAGCCACCCGTCTTCCATCCATTAAGGTGGGCCCAGCCATGGCCATTAACTGTTTTAGAGTGATGATTTTGCCCTTCACCAGAATCTCGGAGAAATGTGGAGCAGTTGTACAATCCAGTCTTGCCCCATATACCAGAGGTTTCTCCAGCAGCCAAAGCACTGACTCCGCTGGAGTGCGTCTGGACACTTTCATTATGCTCCACACCCTAAGAAGGCCTCTGTAAAACGGAGGTACTCCCTCCCTAGAAATCTGACTACTATCAACCAAAAATAAATCCTTCTTTAAACCTAATCCCCCAACCTGCTGTAATACAAGACCTGTCACCCCTCTCCAAACCACATTTTCCGGTCCATAAAGCAACCTTTGAATAAACTGAAACCGGAAAGCAGCAGCCCTACTAGCAAGATGTACAAGACCTTGTCCCCCCTCCTCTTTTGACAAATACAAAACACTTTGTGGAACCCAATGATATTTATCCCAAAATAAATCTACAGTAATCGCCTGTATCTTAGCCAGAAGGCCAGATGGTGGCTCTAAACATGACAACCGATGCCAAAGTGCAGAGGCAATCACATTGTTTACTATAATAGTGCGCCCCCTATATGACATACGAGATAACAACCAACGCCATCTCCTCATCCTCCCTTCCACCATTTCAACCACCCCAATCCAATTTTTTTTCCATTGTCCCCTCATCTCCTAGGTACACTCCAAGATACTTAAAACCTCCCTTACACCATTCCAGCCCCCCCTGGCAAAGACATGAGCCTCCAGACCATTTTCCAATCTTTAAAGCACAACTTTTTCCCCAATTTACCTTTGCATAGGATATTCCCCTAAACCTATCAACCATGAGACTCAAACTATCCACCTCTGCTTGAATAACTACATCATCAGCATATGCTGAGAGAGGAATAGGATGAATATCCTCTGAAAGGTGCACCCCTTCAATGCGACTTCTAATGCTATTTAGTAGTGGCTCTATAGCGATTGCATATAACATTCCTGACCAAGAACACCCCTGCCTGATACCTCTACACACTTTAAAAGGAGCACTCAAGCCACTGTTAACTGACAGTACCAATGTCACCATATATCACCCTGATCATGGCAATAAAACCAGAGCTGAACCCAAACGCCTCAAAAGTACACCATTATTAATGATGTTCAACTCGGTCAAATGCCTTTTCCTGATCAATTGAAATTAGACCAGCATCCTACCCAATAGCCCCAGAGACGTCCCAAAAAATCCAGAATCAGAGAAATGTTATCCCCTATCTGCCTGCCAGGAACACAGTAGGACTGGTCCGTATGATTTGCCCCATTACCTCCCTCAGCCTGTTGGACAAAGCCTTGGACAGGATCATATAATCAGTGCACAATAAAGCCACCGGCCTCCAGTACTTCACCTCCCTAGGGTCACCCTTTTTTGGCACTAGGGTGAGGACAGCCCTCCTGCAGCTTATCGGTAGTAACCCTCCGGTCAAACTATCGTTAACTACTGCTAGCCAATCCTCTCCCAATATAGCCCAAAAATACTTTAAAAAGTCAACAAGAAGCCCATCAATGCCTGGTGCCCTTCCATTTTCCATGCCTTTTAATGCAGTGTATAGCTCCTGCAAAGACAATGGTTGCTCTAGCTCAACCTGAGCTTCTGCAGCCACCTGTGGGAGCCCATCAAGGAACTGCTGTGTCAATGTTTTATCCTCTTTGTACTAACACTTGTAGAGCTCAGCATAGAACTCTACTGCCCTCTTTCTAATTTCACTAGGGCTAGTGAGCTCTTGTACAACAGCTGATTTGAGGCAATGAATAATTCTTCTTTGTCCATTCTTTTTCTCTAAACCGAAGAAAAATGTGGATGAGGCATTCATTTCAGAGATTCCCTGAAACGTACTTCTCACCAATGCCCCCTGTGCTCTGATACCCAGCAGGTCTGCCAATGTGGCTTTTTCCTCTTGAGGGCCTGAGTATGACCTCGATCTCCTGTGGTCTCAACCAACGTCAGGAGTTCCACTATTTCAGACTCTGGGGCGTTCATTGATCTGGTGATGTCTCTGGTGACATTCATTGTGTATTGATTACAGAATTGTTTAATCTGGATTTTCCCTATATCCCACCATTGTTGAGGGGATACAAAACTGGTATTTTGAGACCTCCAACTCTCCCAGAATTTTTTTTTTTAATCCTGAAGTGAGCATCACTCAATAAAATTATATTAAAATGCCAGTATGCGCTTTTGGGTTTTACAGCATTAATGAACACCACCTCTGTTATTAAACAATGATCAGAAAATCCCACTGGGGTTATCACACTTGATTTACAGACCTGAGATTGATGCTCAAAACAATACAATCTATCTAACCTGGCCAGAGAGATAGCCACACACCCACTTTTTGAGCTTTTATGACTACACACCTCTGTCCACCCCCCCCCCCCCCCCCCCCCTTCACTTCCCTTTCCCTTCATTATCTCATTATCTGATCTTTTTTAAACATCTCTCACCTGAAAAAATTATACAGAGGAAAAGACAGAAAACACATCTCTTTACAGAGTTAATGCTGCGACTGAACTCTTTTATTTCTCTCAGATTTAAATCACTTGTCACTCTCATGACAACTTTCTTGAGTCTAGCGATTTCAGGGCTTGTCAAACCTCCCCCTGTTATTTTTTACATCATAAACTTTGCTGACTCAATGAACAATTCACTTTCAGGAAAAAAAAATCCATTACATTATAATCCTGCATATATTTCTTCCCTTTTGTCGATTTCAGAAATTGACATACCATCTCAATCCCATACCTCCCTTCCACCCCATTTCTCTCGCTATTTTTGTTGTGATGCATCAGATGACTCACTCTCGCTGTCCTCCCCAGAGGAAAACTCCACCATCTCTACAACCTGTTTATCTTCAACTGATTTATCAATCTCTACCTTCCTCTTAGAATTAGAACCTTCACCACCACTCGGTACTTTGAAAACAGCTACTTCATTTTCCATTGTTTCAATCTCCTCTTGAACTCCAATTTCATTTTCCAGCACCGACTCACCGACAAAATAACATTTTTTATTGTAGATACAAGTTGACCATGACGAGATAACTCTCGCTCCAACACTTAATCTCTAACAAGGTCAGGGACAGATCAGGGTTGGGTTATAAAAAAAGATCTGAAACTTTGGACATCCGACGGAGCATAATTAAATCCATTATTAAAACATGGAAAGAATATGGCACCACAACAAACCTGGCAAGAGAGGGCCGCCCACCAAAACTCACGGACCAGGCAAGGAGGGCATTAATCAGAGAGGCAACAAAGAGACCAAAGATAACCCTGAAGGAGCTGCAAAGCTCCATAGCGGAGATTGGAGTATCTGTCCATAGGACCACTTTAAGCCATACACTCCACAGAGCTGGGCTTTACGGAAGAGTGGCCAGAAAAAAAGCCATTGCTTTTTTATAAGCAAACACATTTGGTATTCGCCAAAAGGCATGTGGGAGACTCCCCAAACATATGGAAGAAGGTACTCTGGTCAGATGAAACTAAAATTGAGCTTTTTGGCCATCAAGGAAAATGCTATGTCTGGCGCAAACCCAACAACTCTCATCAACCCGAGAACAATATCCCCACAGTGAAGCATGGTGGTGGCAGCATCATGCTGTGGAAATGTTTTTAATCAGCAGGGACTGGGAAACTGGTCAGAATTGAAGGAATGATGGATGGCGCTAAATACAGGGAAATTCTTGAGGGAAACCTGTTTCAGTCTTCCAGAGATTTGAGACTGGGACGGAGGTTCACCTTCCAGCAGGACAATGACCCTAAGCATACTGCTAAAGCAATACAAAAGTGGTTTAAGGGGAAAAATTTAAATGTCTTGGAATGGCCTTGTCAAAGCCCAGACCTCAATCCCATTGAGAATCTGTGGTATGACTTAAAGATTGCTGTACACCAGCGGAACCCATCCAACTTGAAGGAGCTGGAGCAGTTTTGCCTTGAAGAATGTTTTGCCTATATGTGCAAAGCTTATAGAGACATATCCCAAGAGACTTGCAGCTGTAATTGATGCAAAAGGTGGCTCTACAAAGTATTGCCCTGGGGGGGGGGGGGGGGGGGGGGGGTGAATAGTTTTGCACGCTGAAGTTTTCATTTTTTTTGTCTTATTTCCTGTTTGTTTCACAAGAAAAAATATTTTGCATCTTCAAAGTGGTAGGCATGTTGTGTAAATCAAATGATACAAACCAATGATAGGCAACAAAACAGGAAAAATGCCAAGCCACTTTATATATACACTACCAGTGAAAGGTTTTGACACACCTACTCATTCAAGCGTTTTTATTTATTTTTTACATTGTAGAATAATAGTGAAGACATCAAAACTATGAAATAACACATATGGAATCCAAACAATAGCTGGAACGACCGAGCGAACAGACGCGAACTGGCTGAGTCAATTCAGTGGCTAGCTTTGCACTTGGCTAGCTAACAGTAGCTGCTAGGGGTAAGTCATAACCTACATTTGTGTTTTTTTTTTTTTTTTACATATTGATAGCCCGAGTCGTTCAAGGAATTCGGGACATGGGTGACTAGTTAACGTTAATTTGGCTCTCTCTGTGTGTTCGTGCCGTGAAAGGAGGGGTTCTTCTTTGTCTGAAAGCAATGGCTAGCTAGTTTGCTAACTATTCTAGCTAACTAACTGGCTGAATAAGTTGACGACGGACTCGCTCAAGCTGTCGGGACTAACCCACAACGTTAGACACGGACACGAACGATCTGCTTGCGTGTTGATACACTGGTGGTTTGTTGTGGCCGGCATGCTAGCTGGCTGTGGCGTCTTATGACGAGGTGCCAGGACGATTTTCACGGAATAATACTGCACCTAGTTAGCTAGCTGAATAAACTAAGTTAGTCTATTCATTGAAAACATTGAACCGCTGTAGTTTACAACAATTATAGTTTCTGAGGTGGAAGTTGGGAGAGTTATATTTGGGGGTTGTGGTGAGGGAGGGCCCGCTCTCTCCTTTTCCAGATGTTTAGTTCATTTCATTCCGATCTCCTCTGCATTATTGTAGCCATCTGCTGCAGCCTGTCAACTATGCCTCTGCCTATCCCTATTCTCTCCTCTCCACACAGGCTACACAAACGCCTCACACCGCGTGGCTGCTGCCTCTCTAACCTGGTGGTCCCTGCACGCACCTCCCACGTGGAGTTCCAGGTCTCAGGCAGCCTCTGGAACTGCCGTTCTGCTGCCAACAAGGCTGACTTCATCTCAGCCTATGCTACCCTCCAGTCCCTCGACTTCTTGGCGCTGACGGAAACATGGATTACCACTGAAAACACTGCTACTCCTGCTGCTCTCTCCTCGTCTGACCATGTGTTCTCGCATACCCCGAGAGCATCTGGTCAGCGGGGTGGTGGCACAGGAATCCTCATCTCTCCCAAGTGGACATTCTCAATTTTTACCCTGACCCATCTGTCTATCTCCTCATTTGAATTCCATGCTGTCACAGTCACTAGCCCATTTAAGCTTAATATCCTTGTCATCTATCGCCCTCCAGGTTCCCTTGGAGAGTTCATCAATGAGCTTGACGCCTTGATAAGTTCCTTTCCTGAGGATGGCTCACCCCTCACAGTTCTGGGGGATTTCAACCTCCCTACGTCTACATTTGACTCATTTCTCTCTGCCTCCTTCTTTCCACTCCTCTCCTCTTTTGACCTCACCCTCTCACTGTCCCCCCCTACTCACAAGGCAGGCAATACGCTTGACCTCATCTTTACTAGATGCTGTTGTTCTACTAATCTCACTGCAACTCCCCTCCAAGTCTCCGACCACTACTTTGTATCCTTTTCTCTCTCCCTCTCCTCCAACACTACTCACTCTGCCCCTACACAGATGGTAATGCGCCGTGGCAACCTTCGCTCTCTCTCTCCCGCTACTCTCTCCTCTTCCATCCTATCATCTCTTCCCTCTGCTCAATCCTTCTCCCTCCAATCTCCTGATTCTGCCTCCTCAACCCTCCTCTCCTCCCTTTCGGCATCCTTTGACTCTCTATGTCCCTTATCCTCCCGGCCGGCTCGGTCCACCCCTCCAGCTCCGTGGCTTGATGACTCATTGCGAGCTCACAGAACAGAGCTCCGGGCAGCTGAGCGGAAATGGAAGAAAACTAGACTCCCTGCGGACCTGGCATCTTTTCACTCCCTCCTCTATACATTTTCTTCATCTGTTTCTGCTGCTAAGGCCACTTTCTAACACTCTAAATTCCAAGCATCTGCCTCTAACCCTAGGAAGCTCTTTACCACATTCTCCTCCCTGCTGAATCCTCCCCCCATCCTCCCTCTCTGTGGATGACTTCGTCAACCATTTTGAAAAGAAGGTTGACGACATCCGATCCTCGTTTGTTAAGTCAAATGACACTGCTGGTCCTGCTCACACTGCCCTACCCTATGCTTTGACTTCTTTCTCCCCTCTCTCTCCAGATAAAATCTTGCGACTTGTGACGGCAGGCCGCCCAACAACCTGCCCGCTTGACCCTATCCCCTCCTCTCTTCTCCAGACCATCTCCGGTGACCTTCTCCTTTACCTCACCTCGCTGATCAACTCATCCTTGACCGCTGGCTATGTCCCTTCCGTCTTCAAGAGAGCGAGAGTTGCACCCCTTCTCAAAAAACCAACACTCGTTCCCTCTGATGTCAACAACTACAGACCAGTATCCCTTCTCTCTTTTCTCTCCAAAACTATTGAGCGTGCCGTCTTTAGCCAACTCTCTTGCTATCTCTCTCAGAATGACCTTCTTGATCCAAACCAGTCAGGTTTCAAGACTGGTCATTCAACCGAGACTGCTCTTCTCTGTGTCACGGAGGCTCTCCGCACTGCTAAAGCTAACTCTCTCTCCTCTGCTCTTGTCCTTCTAGACCTGTCTGCTGCCTTTGATACTGTGAACCATCAGATCCTCCTCTCCACCATCTCCGAGCTGGGCATCTCCGGCGCGGCTCACTCATGGATTGCGTCCTACCTGACCGGTCGCTCCTACCAAGTGGCGTGGCGAGAAGCTGTCTCCGCACCACGTGCTCTCACCACTGGTGTCCCCCAGGGCTCAGTTCTAGGCCCTCTCCTATTCTCGCTATACACCAAGTCACTTGGCTCTGACATATCCTCACATGGCCTCTCCTATCATTGCTACGCTGACGACACACAACTAATCTTCTCCTTTCCCCCTTCTGATAACCAGGTGGCGAATCGCATCTCTGCATGTCTGGCAGACATATCAGTATGGATGACGGATCACCACCTCAAGCTGAACCTTGGCAAGATGGAGCTGCTCTTCCTCCCGGGGAAGGACTGCCTGTTCCATGATCTCGCCATCACGGTTGACAACTCCGTTGTGTCCTCCTCCCAGAGTGCGAAGAGCCTTGGCGTGACCCTGGACAACACCCTGTCGTTCTCCGCTAACATCAAGGCGGTGACCCGATCCTGTAGGTTCATGCTCTACAACATTCGGAGAGTACGACCCTGCCTTACACAGGAAGCGGCACAGGTCCTAATCCAGGCACTTGTCATCTCCCGTCTAGATTACTGCAACTCGCTGTTGGCTGGGCTCCCTGCCTGTGCCATTAAACCCCTACAACTCATCCAGAATGTCTGGTGTTCAACCTTCCCAAGTTCTCTCACGTCACCCTGCTCCTCTGCACACTCCACTGGCTTCCAGTTGAAGCTCGCATCTGCTACAAGACCATGGTGCTTGCCTACGGAGCTGTGAGGGGAACGGCACCTCCGTACCTTCAGGCTCTGATCAGTCCCTACACCCAAACGAGGGCATTGCGTTCATCCACCTCTGGCCTGCTGGCTCCCCTACCTCTGCGGAAGCATAGTTCCCGCTCAGCCCAGTCAAAACTGTTCGCTGCTCTGGCACCCCAATGGTGGAACAAGCTCCCTCACGACGCCAGGACAGCGGAGTCACTCACCACCTTCCGGAGACATTTGAAACCCCACCTCTGTAAGGAATACCTGGGATAGGATAAAGTAATCCTTCTACCCCCCCCCCCCCCCCCTTACCCCATCCCCCCCCCCCCCCCCAAAAAAAAAAGAATAATAATAATAATAATAATAATAATAATAATAATAATAATAATAATAATAATAACATTGTAAAGTGGTTATCCCACTGGCTATAAGGTGAATGCACCTATTTGTAAGTCGCTCTGGATAAGAGCGTCTGCTAAATGACGTAAATGTAAATGTAATGTAAATGAATCATGTAGTAACCAAAAATAGCCACCCTTTTCCTTGATGACAGCTTTGCACACTCTTGACATTCTCTCAATCTAGTTCATGAGGTAGTCACCTGGAGTGCATTTCAAATAACAGGTGTGCCTTCTTAAAAGATAATTTGTGGAATTTCTTTCCTTCTTAATGCGTTTGAGCCAATCAGCAGTGTTGTGACAAGGTAGGGGGGTATACAGAAGATAGCCCTATTTGGTAAAAGACCAAGTCCATATTATGGCAAGAACAGCTCAAATAAGCAAAGAGAAACGACAGTCCATCATTATGTTAAGACATGAAGGTCAGTCAATATGAACAATTTCAAGAACTTTGAAAGTTTCTTTAAGAGCAGTCGCAAAAACCATCAAGCTCTATGATGAAACTGGCTCTCATGAGGACCGCCACAGGAATGGAAGACCCAGAGTTACCTCTGCTGAAGAGGAAACATTCGTTAGAGTTACCAGCCTCAGAAATTGCAGCCCAAATAAATGCTTCACAAGTTCAAGTCACAGATACATCTCAACATCAACTGTTCAGAGGGGACTGTGTGAATCAGGCCTTCATGGTCCAATTGCTGCAAAGAAATCACTTCTAAAGGACACCAATAAGAAGAAGAGATTTGCTTGGGCAAAGAAAAACGAGCAATGGACATTAGACCGGTTGAAATGTGTCCTTTGGCTTGAGTCCAAATTTGATACTTTTGGTTCCAACCGCTGTGTCTTTGTGAGACGCAGTGTGGGTGAACGGATAATCCCTGCTTGTATAGTTCCCAACGTAAAGCATGGAGGAGGGGGTGCTTTGCTGGTGACACTGTCTGTGATTTATTTAGAATTCAAGGCACACGTAACCTGCATTGCTCCCACAGCATTCTGCAGCGATACACCATCCCATCTGGTTTGGGCTTAGTGGGACTATCATTTGTTTTTCAACAGGACAATGACCCAACACACCTCCAGGCTGTGTAAGGGCTATTTTACCAAGAAGGAGAGTGATGGAGTGCTGCATCAGATGACCTGGCCTCCACAATCCCCCGACCTCAAATCAATTGAGATGGTTTGGCATGAGTCGGACAGCAGAGTGAAGGAAAATCAGTCAACAAGTGCTCGGCATATGTGGGAACTCCTTCAAGACCGTTGGTAAAGCATTCCAGGTGAAGCTAGTTGAGAAAATGCCAAGAGTGTGCAAAGCTGTCAAGGCAAAGGATGGCTACTTTGAAGAATCTCACATCTCCAATCTCCAAACTTTTGACTGGTACTGTATATATATATATATATATATATATATATATATATATATATATATATATACATACACTGAAAACACCGAAACCCAATAGATGGAAGAAAAAAAAATTGCTCCTGCTTCCCGACTCACTCCCATTATGCACTCAGACGAGAGAGAGAGAGAGAGAGAGAGAGAGAGAGAGAGAGAGAGAGAGAGAGAGAGAGAGAGAGAGAGAGAGAGAGAGAGAGAGAGAGAGAGAGAGAGAGAGAGATGAAGAAAGTGCATTGCACACCACAGAACAAGATAAAACATGTTTGAGTGATGGTGAGCACCATAATAGAAGAACAAGTCTCTCTCTCTCTCTCTCTCTCTCTCTCTCTCTCTCTCTCTCTCTCTCTCTCTCTCTGCAGAACACATCCACTATCCACATTACAGTAGCTCCTGACCCACACTGCTATTTAGATGATGTAAGCTAAGAATGGGTCGGCAGCAGCAAAATAGATTAGATAATTATTTCACTATTGATTCACCACCATATTCTAAAGTTACTTTTATGGTTTATTGAGAACAGTCTGAGAGGTCATGTGATCTTAATGCAATATCATTATAGTGCTCAATTGAGAAACCTTTTTTAAGGTCTTTACTGGAAAGTTGCTTAGAGGACTACTACTTTCCAAATACATGAAAATGCTGCATTTACTGAAGCAAGGTGGATTGGTAAGAAGACCACTGAATTACATGTATGTGGTGTATCCGTGAAACAGTCGAAATGTACGAAGAACACAACACACAGTCACATAGCCTACCTTCAAATGATGGGTATGCAAGAAGAAAAGCACAGATCTACAGTCCTAGATCCCAATGAAGTGGCATGGGGTTCAATAGAAGATGACTATTCAATCATCGACCTCACAATGCCTCCACAGTGAACCCAACCACTGTTTTTCCTATTGACTGATTACTCCACCGAGGAGGTAAATCTGCTTTTAGTTTTAATGCTCCGTATTGTTGGAACAAAATTCTAAATAACATTTTATCTTGATGTTCTGCTGCCGTTCGGGCAATTTAAGGTTTTGATTGGGGGACTGATTTGTGGAGGAATGTAACTGTTTTTCTGGGTGATTTGTGATGTTTTATTTGTGCTTCCCATGACTGTGTTTTTATATTTTTAATGTATGTATCAGTCTATTTATTGTATTTTTTATAATGTGTATATTTATGTTGTATTATACTGGGCAAATTTGAAAATGAGACCTAGGTCTCAATATATCTTCCCTTTTAAAATAAAGGTTAAATAAAATATAAAATGAAAATAATCTATTTGTTTTACAAGACAAAGAGCTTCTGAACAGCCATGTCCTTGTTTGGCCAAGTTTGCATCCCAAATGGCACCCTATTCCCTATATAGTGTATATAACCCTATGGGCCCTGGTCAAAAGTAGTGCACTAAATAGGGAATAGGAGGCCATTTGGGACATACACCAACTCTGTTCATCTAACCCTAATCTGAGAGAAGACAAACCTTTCTTTTAGCACGGCAGAGTAACACTCAGAGTGGCTCGAGTTTCCTGTCAGAAAGGTTATCAGTTATAAGTGGCCGTTCAGTAAAACCACATTTCTCCACTTCCACGGAAACCAGATCTGAAGGCAGAACTTAGCTACTGTAACAAGAGCACAGGTATTTTAAAGAAGACTTTAGCTAACATGCTGACATGCCATAATGTAAGGAGCAAGCACAGGCGGTCTAAAGCTTACTTTAGCTACTGTAACATGCCGTAATGCAGCAAGCACAGATTGAAACATAGCTGCCTAATCTACATGGCTTAGCTTTTCTTTGAAAGATGTAATGTAATTTCCACCACTCCATAGTTCTTCCTATTGGCTCATTCAGACCTCCAGGGGCTTACCTCTGGTCACAGTCATGGCATTCAGTCAACCTATTCTCTTGTTATAGAAATACGATGGACAAAAACATGCAATGACCTTCACATTCTCTTGCTAAGTCACATGGCCTTGCCCAGGGTACAAGCTACCGGTTCATCTCTGCATTGTATTATCTATGTCCACTGTTTCCCTATAACAGAGTTATCCTGCTCAGGGCTGAATAGAATCTCCTGGGTTTTGTGTCGTTATTCAACCTCTAGTGAAAAGCTACTGCTAGCACGATGAGGGACAATCAGGTAAGAATGCAAAGCTACTGCTAGCATGCTGAGGGACAATCAGGTAAGAACGCCAAGCTACTGCTAGCATGCTGAGGGATAATCAGGTAAGAATGCCAAGCTACTGCTAGCAGGCTGAGGGACAATCAGGTAAGAATGCCAAGCTACTGCTAGCAGGCTGAGGGACAATCAGGTAAGAATGCCAAGCTACTGCTAGCAGGCTGAGGGACAATGAAGTAAGAATGCCAAGCTACTGCTAGCATGCTGAGGGACAATCAGGTAAGAATGCCAAGCTACTGCTAGCAGGCTGAGGGACAATCGGGTAAGAATGCCAAGCTACTGCTAGCATGCTGAGGGACAATCAGGTAAGAATGCCAAGCTACTGCTAGCAGGCTGAGGGACAATCAGGTAAGAATGCCAAGCTACTGCTAGCAGGCTGAGGGACAATGAGGTAAGAATGCCAAGCTACTGCTAGCATGCTGAGGGACAATCAGGTAAGAATGCCAAGCTACTGCTAGCAGGCTGAGGGACAATCGGGTAAGAATGCCAAGCTACTGCTAGCATGCTGAGGGACAATCAGGTAAGAATGCCAAGCTACTGCTAGCATCCTGAGGGACAATCAGGTAAGAATGCCAAGCTACTGCTAGCACGCTGAGGGACAATCGGATAAGAATGCCAAGCTACTGCTAGCATGCTGAGGGACAATCAGGTAAGAATGCCAAGCTACTGCTAGCACGCTGAGGGACAATCAGGTAAGAATGCCAAGCTACTGCTAGCATGCTGAGGGACAATCAGGTAAGAATGCCAAGCTACTGCTAGCATGCTGAGGGACAATCAGGTAAGAATGCCAAGCTACTGCTAGCATGCTGAGGGACAATCAGGTAAGAATGTAAAGCTACTGCTAGCATGCTGAGGGACAATCAGGTAAGAATTCCAAGCTACTGCTAGCAGGCTGAGGGACAATCAGGTTAAGAACGCCAAGCTACTGCTAGCACGCTGAGGGATAATCAGGTAAGAATGCCAAGCTACTGCTAGCAGGTTGAGGGACAATCAGGTAAGAATGCCAAGCTACTGCTAGCATGCTGAGGGACAATCAGGTAAGAATGCCAAGCTACTGCTAGCACGCTGAGGGACAATCAGGTAAGAATGCCAAGCTACTGCTAGCAGGCTGAGGGATAATCAGGTAAGAACGCCAAGCTACTGCTAGCACGCTGAGGGACAATCAGGTAAGAACGCCAAGCTACTGCTAGCACGCTGAGGGATAATCAGGTAAGAATGCAAAGCTACTGCTAGCATGCTGAGGGACAATCAGGTAAGAATGCCAAGCTACTGCTAGCAGGCTGAGGGACAATCAGGTAAGAATGCCAAGCTACTGCTAGCACACTGAGGGACAATCATGTAAGAATGCCAAGCTACTGCTAGCATGCTGAGGGACAATCAGGTAAGAATGCCAAGCTACTGCTAGCACGCTGAGGGAAAATCAGGTAAGAACGCCAAGCTACTGCTAGCACGCTGAGGGATAATCAGGTAAGAATGCCAAGCTACTGCTAGCACGCTGAGGGACAATCAGGTAAGAATGCCAAGCTACTGATAGCACGCTGAGGGACAATCAGGTAAGCATGCCAAGCTACTGCTAGCACGCTGAGGGACAATCAGGTAAGAACGCCAAGCTACTGCTAGCACGCTGAGGTATAATCAGGTAAGAACGCCAAGCTACTGTTAGCACGCTGAGGGACAATCAGGTAAGAATGCCAAGCTACTGCTAGCACGCTGAGGGACAATCAGGTAAGAATGCCAAGCTACTGCTAGCATGCTGAGGGACAATCAGGTAAGAATGCCAAGCTACTGCTAGCATGCTGAGGGACAATCAGGTAAGAATGCAAAGCTACTGCTAGCATGCTGAGGGACAATCAGGTAGGAATGCCAAGCTACTGCTAGCAGGCTGATGGACAATCAGGTAAGAACGCCAAGCTACTGCTAGCACGCTGAGGGACAATCAGGTAAGAATGCCAAGCTACTGCTAGCACGCTGAGGGACAATCAGTTAAGAACGCCAAGCTACTGCTAGCACGCTGAGGGATAATCAGGTAAGAATGCAAAGCTACTGCTAGCATGCTGAGGGACAATCAGGTAAGAATGCCAAGCTACTGCTAGCAGGCTGAGGGACAATCAGGTAAGAATGCCAATCTACTGCTAGCACGCTGAGGGACAATCAGGTAAGAATGCCAAGCTACTGCTAGCATGCTGAGGGACAATCAGGTAAGAATGCCAAGCTACTGCTAGCACGCTGAGGGACAATCAGGTAAGAACGCCAAGCTACTGCTAGCACGCTGAGGGACAATCAGTGAAGAACGCCAAGCTACTGCTAGCACGCTGAGGGATAATCAGGTAAGAATGCAAAGCTACTGCTAGCACGCTGAGGGACAATCAGGTAAGAATGCCAAGCTACTGCTAGCAGGCTGAGGGACAATCAGGTAAGAATGCCAATCTACTGCTAGCACGCTGAGGGACAATCAGGTAAGAATGCCAAGCTACTGCTAGCATGTTGAGGGACAATCAGGTAAGAATGCCAAGCTACTGCTAGCATGCTGAGGGACAATCAGGGAAGATGCCAATCTACTGCTAGCACGCTGAGGGACAATCAGGTAAGAATGCCAAGCTACTGCTAGCATGTTGAGGGATAATCAGGTAAGAATGCCAAGCTACTGCTAGCATGCTGAGGGACAATCAGGTAAGAATGCAAAGCTACTGCTAGCATGCTGAGGGACAATCAGGTAAGAATGCCAAGCTACTGCTAGCAGGCTGAGGGACAATCAGGTAAGAATGCCAATCTACTGCTAGCACGCTGAGGGACAATCAGGTAAGAATGCCAAGCTACTGCTAGCATGCTGAGGGACAATCAGGTAAGAATGCCAAGCTACTGCTAGCAGGCTGAGGGACAATCAGGTAAGAATGCCAATCTACTGCTAGCACGCTGAGGGACAATCAGGTAAGAATGCCAAGCTACTGCTAGCATGCTGAGGGACAATCAGGTAAGAATGCCAAGCTACTGCTAGCACGCTGAGGGACAATCAGGTAAGAACGCCAAGCTACTGCTAGCACGCTGAGGGACAATCAGGTAAGAATGCCAAATATCCATATCCTAGTGGCTTGAGTGGCAGGCCTCATGTGCACTATGCTCTTCCCCCATTCAGACTGGAAACTATTGATGATGCTTTCAACTACAGGATATTGGTTTGAACTGACAATGGTGGCACATTCTAGCATAGATAGATTATACCAAGGGTCTTCTTATGCAATGCAAATATGTGATCAATAGAAAGAATTGATCAACTGGAAAAATACGAACATGATGTATGTACATCACAGGATGTTGGTGGCACCTTAATTGGGGAGGACGAGCTCATGGTTGGAGCTGAATTAATGGAATGGTTTCAAATACATCAAACACATGGTTTCCATTCCATTTGCTCCGTTCCAGCCATTATTATGAGCCATCCTCCCCTCAGCAGCCTCCACTGGTGTACATACAATATCGGTCAAAAGTTTTAGAACACCTACTCATTCAAGGGTTTTTCTTTATTAAAAAAAAACTATTTTCTACATTGTAGAATAATAGTGAAGACATCAAAACTATGAAATAACACATATGGAATCATGTAGTAACCAAAAAAATGTGTTAAACAAATCAAAATATATTTTATATTTGAGATTCCTCAAATAGCCACCCTTTGCCTTGATGACAGGTTTGCACAGTCTTGGCATGTATATGTATATATGTATTTGTTAGCAATCGTATAATTGTTTGTGAGCGTGTATGGAGGGAGAACAGGTCTAGGTCCTTATTTTGATTTCATCCCTAGATTTCCATTACTTATCTTATGCACTGGCAACAATATTCACGTTTTCAATGGTTTTTCTGTTGTGGTTTTCCCTCAAGCCTTCCACCTGTGCTGGTACCGAAACTGAATCACAACCAGCAACATCACATCAAGATCCGGGAAGAGGCAGCCATGTAGGACAATGCCTGGCATAAGAATACAGGTAGAATACTTCTGCAGGAAGACAGCCAAAGCACCAGGCTGAACACAAGACACAAGGAGAAAGAGGAATAGAAGGGGCCTCTTCAGTCTCCATTCAGCCTCTCCTCTCTGACATATTCTATGGCCTTGAAGTCTTTTGCTCTCCTGTTTATGGGTTGTTTACTATAAAGCCCTCAGCGCCTCTCTCTCAGTGCAGGCCCCTTACCGAGCAGCCGGCCCGCCAGCCTGCAGCAGCCCCTCTGAAGAGATGTGGGCCCAAGATGTTTTATCTCTTGTCAGAGCCCGCTTCAATTAAATTAATGAAATCTATTCAGCGAGCTCTCCTTTCTCGGCTTTACTCCTTGCTCCCCCTTTCAGACCCGGCCGCAGAGCGCGGAGAGAGAGAATACATTAAACATATTTGAAGTCTGGAGCTACATCAAGGTATCAGCCTGAGCCTTTCTCCAACCAGGTTTTTTACTTCATTTCTGTTTTTCTCCTTTTAAAAAAAAAATCTTCTTCGCTAAATCAAATAATGAATGAGATCTCCACCTCAATAATGGCTCATCAATATTTGGTTGCTTTTATATGTTACAAGCAATGTTATGTAGAAAGAATATTATTTTTGCTCTTTTTCTCTCTCTCTCTCTCTCTCTCTCTCTCTCTCTCTCTCTCTCTCTCTCTCTCTCTCTCTCTCTCGCTCTCTCGCTCTCTCGCTCTCTCTCTATCTGTCTCTTTCTTTTGAATATAGTTTTATTCTGAACCTAGATTAGACAACATTTCTTTGATATTTGTGTAAACAGCATATTTTCTAGAGCAAATATTCTTAATCGAGCACATGCTATCACAAATTACTGATTGTGATGAATGTTATCGTGATGAAACAGCATCGCTACAATGAGGTCCTTTGACATTGGTTTGTCACATTCGCAATAATGTCCAAATTCTCACATGTAGTCTAATAGGCAATGGAATTACGATTATAAGCACAAAGGTAAACAACACTGGACAATTCCACGGTAACGGAATTACAACTCTGATTTTTCACTTTAAAATGTACGCCAAACAAAAAAAAAACATTCATTTCAAAGTTAAACTCTTTGAACAATTTACACAGTAAATACAAAAAAAAAAAAAATAATCCTGGAAAAACTGTGCAGATGCAAAGATCGGTAACAGAATTACATTAACATCTCCATCAGTTTTTATTCTGTTACAAAACTCTGTATCTGAACAGTTCTTTCTGTAAATGTGTTTTTGTAAAATGTTCAGTGGAAATCATTAAAAGTAGTCCATATCCTATAGCCTAAGCTAACATATGGAATTGTTTTACTATAGTTATACCATCGATGATTTAGCTATTTGATTCAGAATCTTAGGACCCCTTGTAGGTATAAAAACAAATACAGATAAAATATTTGATGAAACGTTGAATTTGGTCTTTACTAGTATATCCCATAGAAAGGCGTTGAATAACGCTTTCATAAATGGCATAAAAGACAGTCACAAAATAAATCATAAGGAATAAGGTTTTAAAGTGTCTTTCCTATATCTAGGAGACATAAGAAATATCAGGAAATATATATATATATATATATATATATATATATATATATATATATATATATATTGGTATATATTTAAACCCCTTATTTTTTGGTGCACAAATCCATCTCAATACTTCCATTCGTTTGTATGGGTTACCTTCAGACAAGTCTGTGACACTTGTGGGGGGGTCATAGAGGAAATGGAGAACACCACCTTAAACTTTGAAATGAATGGTTTTTGTTTGGTATAGATTTTTTAATCTGAGTCTCAGCATAATTCCGTAATGATGGAATTGCCCTACTACAGTACAGAGAAAACAATCATTGACACGGTACAGATGTAGGATCTTAATTTGATCACTCTTTCGTTGCTGAGAATTTTCATGCGCTGCAAGAAATGCAGATGAGCTTTATGATTTATATAAATTCACTGAAAACACGCACCAACACAAGGTTATATTAATTGTGTTCCACTTTTCATGTGGCCTCATTTTGACCAGACAATAGCCTAACCACTGATCAAGCAACATTATGGACTAAACGTTCAAATCCTGTTACGGCAGGATTATTTTGCTCTGACAATATAGGTCAAATTAAGATCCTCCAACTGTATGCACTTCAAAGATAGGCCCAACATTGTGCTTGGTACTGCTGGTAGTTCCCACAGAAATTAGATTAGGACTCCGTGATAAAACATATTCTTAGAAAGGTACACAACCTGTTGACATTCCAAAATCCACAACGTTGGTTGATCATTAATTTGTGTTCATACATCTTGTAATAATAATTTCCTGCATCTGAACTGCTGTAGAGTAATGAAGACAACACAAACCCATCTATGTTAAACCACGTGGGACACACACGTGCACACACACACACACACACACACACACACACACACACACACACACACACACACACGCACGCACACACACGCACACACACGCGCATGGCCAGACCCAGACCTCAGAGCTGCCCCTGGCTGACCGCCGGGCCCTTCTTCAGAAGGTCTTCGTACAGGTCTGTAATCAACCCCATGTCCATGGACACTACAACTATATTAGCGCTGTTATAGTCCAATAACATCCGCAAGGCAATTAAACCAATGGCTATAAGGCTACAGAGCAGCAAAACCATGAAAAAAAAAGAGACTAAACAAAGGGATGAGAAATTGATTCAAGGGATGAGAAAAGCAAGTATAATCACAGCTTGAGCAAAGGGCAGGACAGGATTCAGGACTAATCGTAGCTCAGGTCCACCTCTCTGTATGGACAGACATGAAAATTACCCATCAGCTGTCAAGGAGAAACCCCTGGCATTCAGCACAGGCGATTATTTTCCCACTGTCCTCTTTACGTGTTGATATCACACCCTTCTACTGAGTAAGTATCCACCAAAAAACCACAAGTGTGACTGCCCCCAAATGGAAGACTGTTCCCTATATAGTGCATTACTTTTGACCCAGAGCCCCTATGGGGATAGGGTGTAGGTCATGTAGGGAATAGGGTGGTATTTGAGACGAGATTTGCCTCGTTGGAAATTAGGGTGGTGATTATGCTCAAAGAGACACCCACTGAAGACAGAGAGGTGCCGATTTTCCGTTTGAAATCTGACAACATAAATACTTTGATCATCTTGACTGGGTCCTCATTCTGACGTGGGATATATTTAGCCGTCTAATGTGCCTGCCTGCCACGTGTAATTTCTCTGTCAATTATCAGGGTACGTTTTCTATAATTCAGAAAGCAGATCAAACCCTGGTAGAGCTACTGATGAACACTAAAACAGAAGTCGGGGTGACATTTCTGTCACATTACATTTATGTCACACAGAAGAGCACCGATCTGTGAAAAAGTAAAAAAATAATTATAATCTGCAGCATGATTTTATTTGAAACTTTTGGTAACACTTCATTTGAAAAGGTCCATAATGTAACAGGTATTGTAATTAATTGTAATCATTCATAGTTACTCTTTAAAAAACAACATTTAACTGATGGTAATTGCAGTTTGTAATTACAGAGGTGTAACAATGCATACTTGCTACCATACATGTTATAAATGTTAACGTTTTCGATAGCATCCCAACTCAATAAAGGGCTCTGGAGTCTGATGGCCAGGCCCAATGGTAAAAACAGGTTCACAAACGGTTCACATCAAAAAAAAAACTTTACATTTTAAAGTAATTAAACGGTGCATTTGACAATGGGTCAATTACTTTAACCATCAATTAAACATTTTTAGACACATTAATAAACAGTTAAGAATTTCCCTGTATTTAGCGCCATCCATCATTCCTTCAATTCTGACCAGTTTCCCAGTCCCTGCTGATTAAAAACATCTCCACAGCATGATGCTGCCACCACCACGCTTCACTGTGGGGATGGTGTTCTCGGGGTGATGAGAGGTGTTGGGTTTGCGCCAGACATAGCGTTTTCCTTGATGGCCAAAAAGCTCAATTTTAGTCTCATCTGACCAGAGTACCTTCTTCCATATGTTTGGGGAGTCTCCCACATGCCTTTTGGCGAACACCAAACGTGTTTGCTTATTTATTTCTTAAAGCAATGGCTTTTTTTCTGGCCACTCCTCCGTAAAGCCCAGCTCTGTGGAGTGTACGGCTTAAAGTGGTCCTATGGACAGATACTCCAATCTCCGTTGTGGAGCTTTGCAGCTCCTTCAGGGTTATCTTTGGTCTCTTTGTTGCCTCTCTGATTAATGCCCTCCTTGCCTGGTCCGTGAGTTTTGGTGGGCGGCCCTCTCTTGGCAGGTTTGTTGTGGTGCCATATTCTTTCAATTTTTTAATAATGGATTAAATGGTGTTCCTTTGGATGTTCAAAGTTTCTGATATTTTCTTATAACCCAACCCTGATCTGTACTTCTCCACAACTTTGTCCCTGACCTGTTTGGAGAGCTCCTTGGTCTTCATGGTGCCGCTTGCTTGGTGGTGCCCCTTGCTTAGTGGTGTTGCAGACTCTGGGACCTTTCAGAACAGGTGTATTTATACTGAGATCATGTGGCACTTAGATTGCACACAGGTGGACTTTATTTAACTAATTATGTGACTTCTGAAGGTAATTGGTTGCACCAGATCTTATTTAGGGGCTCATAGCAAAGGAGGTGAATACATATGCACGCACCACTTTTCCGTTATTATTATTATTTTATTTTTTTAAACAAGTACTTTTTTCATTTCACTTCACCATTTTGGACTATTTTGTATATGTCCATTATATGAAATCCAAATAAAAATCCATTTAAATTACAGGTTGTTATGCAACAAAATAGGAAAAACGCCAAGTGTGATGAATACTTTTGCAAGGCACTGTAAATGCACTTAAAATGGTCATAAGACAAACTTATTCCATCATGTAACCTTGCAAGGGTTTTACTGTAGAGGACACATTCTCACTTTTGGATGGGATGCATTGGTGCAATTATTTATTTATTAAGGCATCATGTTCAGATCTCCCCATTAAAATATCAACGACCTCGAACGTGTGTTGACACTGATGTCAAAAACGGGGTAGAGAAGGTCAGCAAAATCCAGACATGAAAGGTTGCCGATAAATTAACAATGTGTTGTAGGTCATTTGTTTAGCTTTTTTGGATACATGAATCCTGCTAGACAATTTAGCATAGGTATTTAACTAGTGTTTGCTAGCTTGCCAAGTGTTAGCTAGCTGCTAACTGTAGCTAGCAATCGTTAGCTGACGTTTTTGTTGGGCCTACCAACTAGGCTAGTTAGCTAGTTAGTTACCATCTACAGAATAGACTTTCCATGCTATCTGAATTTTTTTTGGATTATATAGCATGCTAGGTAGTTTTCTAACCTATACTAGCTACAGTGAGGGAAAAAAGTATTTGATCCCCTGCTGATTTTGTACGTTTGCCCACTGACAAAGAAATGGTCAGTCTATAATTTTAGTATAGTGAGAGACAGAATAACAACAAAAAAATCCAGAAAAACACATGTCAAAAATGTTATGCATTGATTTGCATTTTAATGAGGGAAATAAGTATTTGACCCCTCTGCAAAACATGACTTAGTACTTGGTGGCAAAACCCTTGTTGGCAATCACAGAGGTCAGACGTTTCTTGTAGTTGGCCACCAGGTTTGCACACGTCTCAAGAGGGATTTTGTCCCACTCCACTTTGCAGATCTTCTCCAAGTCATTAAGGTTTGGAGCCTGACGTTTGGCAACTCGAACCTTCAGCTCCCACCACAGATTTACTATGGGATTAAGGTCTGGAGACTGGCTAGGCCACTCCAGGACCTTCATGTGCTTCTTCTTGAGCCACTCCTTTGTTGCCTTGACCGTGTGTTTTGGGTCATTGTCATGCTGGAATACCCATCCACTACCCATTTTCAATGCCCTGGCTGAGGGAAGGAGGTTCTCACCCAAGATTTGACGGTACATGGCCCTGTCCATCATCATTTTGATGCGGTGAAGTTGTCCTGTCCCCTTAGCAGAAAAACACCCCCAAAGCATAATGTTTCCACCTCCATGTTTGACGGTGGGGATGGTGTTCTTGGGGTCATAGGCAGCAATCCTCCTCCTCCAAACACGGCGAGTTGAGTTGATGCCAAAGAGCTCAATTTTTGTCTCATCTGACCACAACACTTTCACCCAGTTCTCCTCTGAATCATTCAGATGTTCATTGGCAAACTTCAGACTGCCCTGTATATGTGCTTTCTTGAGCAGGGGGACCTTGCGGGCGCTGCAGGATTTCAGTCCTTCACGGCGTAGTGTGTTACCAATTGTTTTCTTGGTGACTATGGTCCCAGCTGCATTGAGATCATTGACAAGATCCTCCCGTGTAGTTCTGGGCTGATTCCTCACCGTTCTCATGATCATTGCAACTCCACGAGGTGAGATCTTGCATGGAGCCCCAGGCCGAGGGAGATTGACCGTTATTTTGTGTTTCTTCCATTTGCGAATAATCGCACCAACTGTTGCCACCTTCTCACCAAGCTGCTTGGCGATGGTCTTGTAGCCCATTCCAGCCTTGCGTAGGTCTACAATCTTGTCCCTGACATCCTTGGAGAGCTCTTTGGTCTTGGCCATGGTGGAGAGTTTGGAATCTGATTGATTGATTGCTTCTGTGGACAGGTGTCTTTTATACAGGTAACAAGCTGAGATTAGGAGCACTCCCTTTAAGAGTGTGCTCCTAATCTCAGCTCGTTACCTGTATAAAAGACACCTGGGAGCCAGAAATCTTTCTGATTGAGAGGGGGTCAAATACTTATTTCCCTCATTAAAATGCAAATCAATTGATAACATTTTTGACATGCGTTTTTCTGGATTGTTTTGTTGTTATTCTGTCTCTCACTGTTCAAATAAACCTACCATTAAAATTATAGACTGATCATTTCTTTGTCAGTGGGCAAACGTACAAAATCAGCAGGGGATCAAATACTTTTTCCCCTCACTGTAGCTAGTTAAAGTTGACTAAAGTAGAATCTCCTCTTTTGTTTTTAGGTATTTTCACTTGGTTATAAGTAATAAGTAATTATATAGAAATTGCTCATAGGTTGAAGAAAATATTGAAGAAAAATTGTCCCCAGCACAAGGTACACCTGTGTAATGATCATGCTGTTTAATCAATGTATTGATATGCCACACTTGTCAGGTGGATGGATTATCTTGACAAGGGATAAAATGCTCACTAACAGGGATGTAAACACATTTGTGCACAAAATCTTTAAAAAAAAATAAGGAAAAAAAAGCTTTTTGTGAGAATGGAACATTTCTGGGATCTTTTATTTCAGCTCATGAAACATGGGGCACAAAACATGGCACTTTACAAGTTGCATTTATTTTTTTGTTCAGTGTATAAAGTTACACCAACCTTTAAATTGCTAAATTCTGTGAAACAACTAGCGACAACCTTGCAGATATTACAGATACGTACTCTGTTTATTTTCTGACTTGGATGAGATTAGATTAGATTGTCAGAATGTGTAACGTACTTTGTAGATACACAATAATTACAAGTAAGTACACCTCAAGATGCACTTTATTTTAACTATCTAAATCCTGTGTAACACCTAGTAATTACACTGTACTCATGCAGATATTGCGTGTACTCTGTGGCGTACTAGTGTGTTTATTTTCTCACTTGGATGGTGCTTCCAGAAGCCTTAAAATGAGGAGCAGGTTGTCAGGATGGGTAATGTACTGTATAAGTACATATTAATTACAGGTAAGTACCCCTCAAGATACACTTCATTTTAATTCTCTAGAGCCCACATACTCAACTGGCGCACCGTGGACTGGATCTGGACCCAGAACAGGGTCAACACGGACCGCTGGTCCCCCCCCCCCAAAAAAATACTGTATATATACTTTTTTTGTTTTACTCGGTTCGGGCTTCGACCCCTGCTGTCATATAAACACACATAAGACATGGAAGCACAGAATTGCAGGAAAATGAGCTTTTAAACAGCAAAAAACTATCTCTCTCCTATAGCAAAATGTGTAGAATTGCGGGAAATTAGCTTTTTAAAACTGCAAATTTGCTCTCCGCCAACAAGAGGGGTGTGAACAGTTTGAGGTCGCATGGGGTTGAGAGGTGGGGGGTTTGTTACTATGCCGATAAACAACATTATGCATCCGGACCTTTTCCACCTCGGACATTTGTGTGACCGGGCCTTTATAAATAACACCCCTGCTCTAAGGTCCAAGAAACAAAGATTTAAAGGGTTTGTCCTTTATCTAGGAGAAAAGAAAGCTTTTCTAAAACCGGTTACCGGGTTACCTTCAGACGAGTCCCTTGACACTTTGTAACCAGCATGGTAGTAAGCATTTGTTGTCATACCAACTGTAAGTACAGACTGCAGTTAACCACCAGTTTACATGTTGCTATTACAGTGTTACTATGAGTTATTACAATTAACTACAATACTTGTTACAATTACACTGTAATGAGGACCCTTAAAATGAAGCGCTACAAGACTTTTCTTCAACAATGTGCAAGGTTTTTAAAATTCAAAAATTGTTCTTAGTTTGGTTCCACGTGTAATTCACTTCTTTGTGAAAACCGATTCATGGCATAACATTCCTGCAGTTCAGTGCTTAGCTTCATCATAGGCTACTGACATAGCACTACAGGCCCAATCTATATGAAAAAATGAATGACAAATTTAAAACACAGTGAAAGCTTTGGGGTGAAAACTAAGACCCGGCAGAAGAGCTACAATTACTAATTGGTTTACTGATCAGTTGTACTTTGTTCGATTGATTTGCAATTAATTCTGGTTTGTGGTGCATAGAAGGCAGAGCTTGGCGCCGACCTTGGAGGCAGTGGACACTCTATACTCACTAAGTGCTCAGCGTGGCGGGGGGGGCGTGGGGGGGGGGGGGGGGGAGTATCAATACGTTGTTGTGAGTCTGGGCCAGGAGTGGCGCTCAAAGTCTTCTTCGTTGGTGGGGCTATGTGGCTCAGCGTATTGGACATTTGACATATTCTGTCCATCTTAGAAGGGATGCGATCATGTGAAGGGTCATTTATCTTCTGAGATGCAGGGTGGTATAGATAGTACATGTTACATCCTGCTGAGCCACTGAACTAGATTCAGGTACATCCTGTTCAGCCACTGAACTAGATTCACGTACATCCTGTTCAGCCACTGAACTAGATTCAGGTACATCCTGTTCAGCCACTGAACTAGATTCAGGTACATCCTGTTCAGCCACTGAACTAGATTCAGGTACATCCTGTTCAGCCACTGAACTAGATTCAGGTACATCCTGTTCAGCCACTGAACTAGATTCAGGTACATCCTGTTCAGCCACTGAACTAGATTCACGTTACATCCTGTTCAGCCACTGAACTAGATTCAGGTACATCCTGCTCAGCCACTGAACTAGATTCACGTACATCCTGTTCAGCCACTGAACTAGATTCATGTTCATCCTGCTCAGCCACTGAACTTAATCTTTAAAGTGTGAATCTAGCAGTGCTGGGTGGTAGATCATTGTT
>NC_140004.1:46519342-46606842 GCF_964263955.1 Coregonus lavaretus
TGGTTTCCCACCTGGAAGCTGTCTCAGACTCTTTGGGTCCTACCTGGAAGCTTTGTCAGATTTTGTGTGTCTTACATGGAAGCTGGGGGGGGGGAGAGACAGACACAGACAGAGAGATGGCAGGGATCTGAGATTCAGCACTTTTTTAAACGAACATAATTTATTTGTAGCCTATTCATAAATCAGCACCAGCTGTTACCTTGAACTTTGCAAGATGATGCTGAGAATAGGTTATTTTTCTAGCTAGCACTTTCAATGACTGGAAATTCTTTTTTAACAATCGGATCTAAACAATTGAGACATTTTCCTAACATCCATATCATCTACAGCAAATCTAAAGCTATATAGGCCAATAACCTTCTTTAATTCCTGCTTCTTTAAACAAATATATACAGTTCCCTTTTAATCCCCTTTCCCAAGGTGAAAGTCACTGGTAGGCTATTGAAAGATTGAGTGCTTGAATTCATTTAGTGTTAAGAGTTTGCCAAAGTAACATGGAATGGGTTTTACAAAGAAGTATTTCTATCAGCTTCCACTACCCTCCTAATGTTGATGAATTTCCTCTTCACTTCAGTTTTCTCCTCAATTCACGCACATTTGATGTAGCGGCGGTGTTCCTTTCAATTTGCAATTAATTTCAAATGTGCCATTGAGATCCTAGCCATGGCACGGTGACTGGGAATATGGTCGAGTACAATAAGTCCAGTTATGCCCTTGTAAGGCAAACAAACAGGCAAAATGTCAGTACAGAGACAAAGTGGAGTCGCAATTCAACGGCTCAAGACACAAGACATACAGTGGGGAAAAAAGGTATTTAGTCAGCCACCATTTGTGCAAGTTCTCCCACTTAACAAGATGAGAGAGCCCTGTAATTTTCATCATAGGTACATGTCAACTATGACAGACAAAATGAGAAAAAAAAATCCAGAAAATCACATTGTAGGATTTTTTATGAATTTATTTGCAAATTATGGTGGAAAATAAGTATTTGGTCACTAACAAAAGTTTCTCAATACTTTGTTATATACCCTTTGTTGGCAATGTCACAGGTCAAACGTTTTCTGTAAGTCTTCACAAGGTTTTCACACACTGTTGCTGGTATTTTGGCCCATTCCTACATGCAGATCTCCTCTAGAGCAGTGATGTTTTGGGGCTGAGATCTGGAGACTGGCTAGGCCACTCCAGGACCTTGAAATGCTTCTTACGAAGCCACTCCTTCATTGCCCGGGCGGTGTGTTTGGGATCATTGTCATGCTGAAAGACCCAGCCACGTTTCATCTTCAATGCCCTTGCTGATGGAAGGAGGTTTTCACTCAAAATCTCACGATACATGGCCCCATTCATTCTTTCCTTTACACGGATCAGTCGTCCTGGTCCCTTTGCAGAAAAACAGCCCCAAAGCATGATGTTTCCACCCCCATGCTTCACAGTAGGTATTGTTTTCTTTGGATGCAACTCAGCATTCTTTGTCCTCCAAACACGACGAGTTGAGTTTTTACCAAAAAGTTATATTTTGGTTTCATCTGACCATATGACATTCTCCCAATCCTCTTCTGGATCATCCAAATGCACTCTAGCAAACTTCAGACGGGCCTGGACATGTACTGGCTTAAGCAGGGGGACACGTCTGGCACTGCAGGATTTGAGTCCCTGGTGGCGTAGTGTGTTACTGATGGTAGGCTTTGTTACTTTGGTCCCAGCTCTCTGCAGGTCATTCACTAGGTCCCCCCGTGTGGTTCTGGGATTTTTGCTCACAGTTCTTGTGATCATTTTGACCCCACGGGGTGAGATCTTGCGTGGAGCCCCAGATCGAGGGAGATTATCAGTGGTCTTGTATGTCTTCCATTTCCTAATAATTGCTCCCACAGTTGATTTCTTCAAACCAAGCTGCTTACCTATTGCAGATTCAGTCTTCCCAGCCTGGTGCAGGTCTACAATTTTGTTTCTGGTGTCCTTTGACAGCTCTTTGGTCTTGGTCATAGTGGAGTTTGGAGTGTGACTGTTTGAGGTTGTGGACAGGTGTCTTTTATACTGATAACAAGTTCAAACAGGTGCCATTAATACAGGTAACAAGTGGAGGACAGAGGAGCCTCTTAAAGAATAAGTTACAGGTCTGTGAGAGCCAGAAATCTTGCTTGTTTGTAGGTGACCAAATACTTATTTCCCACCATAATTTGCAAATAAATTCATTAAACATCCTACAATGTGATTTTCTGGATTTTCTTTTCTCAATTTGTCTGTCATAGTATGGGCGGCAGGTAGCTTAGTGGTTAAGAGCGTTGTGCCAGTAACCGAAAGGTCGCTGGTTCTAATCCCCGAGCCCACTAGGTGAAAAATCTGTCGATGTGCCCTTGAGCAAGGCACTTAACCCTAATTGCTCCTGTAAGTCGCTCTGGATAAGAGCGTCTGCTAAATGACCTATTATTTATTATTATAGTTGACGTGTACCTATGATGAAAATTACAGGCCTCTCTCATATTTTTAAGTGGGAGAACTTGTACAATTGGTGGCTGTACAGGTATATGTACAGGTACTTGAGAAGTGTTCTCCCTGTTTCATTGTTGTTTCAGCCTGTTTTTGGAGACCAATTTTGCTCCTCCTTTATTTTATTGTGACAAGTCCGTTATTTTGTATCCTGGTTTTGGGACCACCAGTAAAGATCCTTGTTTCACCATCTCTGCCTACTGTCTACTGTCTATGGGTCACACCTCACACCAACCCTTACACTCCCATCTCCACAGAGGAACTCTGGAGCTCTGTCAGAGTGACCATCGTGTTCTTGGTCACCTCCCTGACCAAGGCCCTTCTCCCCCGATTGCTCAGTTCGGGCGGCCAACCCTAGGAAGTGTCTTGGTGGTTCCAAACTTCTTCCATTTAAGAATGATGGAGGCCACTGTGTTCTTGGGGGACCTTCAATGCTGCACAAATGTCTTGGTACCCTTCCCCAGATCTGTGCCTTGACACAACTCCTTCGACCTCATGGCTAAGTTTTTGCTCTGACATGCACTGTCAACTGTGGGACCTTATATAGACAGGTGTGTTCCTTTCCAAATCATGTCCAATCAATTGAATTTACCACAGGTGGACTCCAATCAAGTTGTAGAAACATCTCAAGGATGATCAATGGAAACAGGATGCACTTGAGCTCAATTTCAAGTCTCATAGCAAAGGGTCCGAAACACTTACAGTATGTAAATAAGGTATTTCTGGTTTTTAATTTCTAAAAACCTTTTTGCCTTGTCATTATGCGGTATTGTGTGTAGATTGATGAATAACAAAATCAATTTTAGAATAAGGGGTCTGAATACTTTCTGAATGCCCTGTATATCCCGCGGGTGACTCATCCTGACCCCATACCTCCCGTCATGCTCTTTTCAATTAGACCCAAAGCACAACAAGGCAAGGGGGCAGAGAGAGGAATCCATAGCAGCATCATTTTAGAGAGAGATTTACTAGACGGTGTTACCGTGACCCCATCCTCTGACCCCGACCCTAAAGTCATATATTCCTCCTGGTCTTTAAATTCCCCTTCAAATAAATCCTGGTCTCTAATAAAGGAGGCCAACCTGACATTGACAGTAACATTGATTAATATCTATAATGAATTAACATGATATTGACCGTAACATTGATTCATATCTATACTGAATTAACATGATATTGACAGTAACATTGATTAATATCTATAATGAATTAACATGATATTGACAGTAACATTGATTCATATCTATAATGAATTAACATGATATTGACAGTAACATTGATTCATATCTATAATGAATTAACATGATATTGACAGTAACATTGATTCATATCTATAATGAATTAACATGATATTGACAGTAACATTGATTCATATCTATAATGAATTAACATAATATTGACAGTAACATTGATTAATATCTATACTGAATTAACATGATATTGACAGTACCATTGATTCATATCTATAATGAATTAACATGATAATGATAGTAACATTGATTAATATCTATAATTAATTAACATGATATTGACAGTAACATTGATTCATATCTATAATGAATTAACATGATATTGACAGTAACATTGATTCATATCTATAATGAATTAACATAATATTGACAGTAACATTGATTCATATCTATAATGAATTAACATGATATTGACAGTAACATTGATTCATATCTATAATTAATTAAGATGATACTGATAGTAAGATGGATTAATGTATATACAGAATTAACATGATATTAATATTAACATTGATTCATGTCTAAACGCAATGAACATGATATTGATAGTATTATTGATTCATGTCTAATCTGAATTAACATGATATTGATAGTATTATTGATTAATGTCTATACTGAATTAACATGATACTGATAGTAAGATGGATTCATGTCTATACAGAATTAACATAATATTGACAGTAACATTGATTCATGTCTATACTGAATTAACATAATATTGACAGTAACATTGATTCATGTCTATACTGAATTAAAGGGAAACTGGTCTGGGTCAGCCAGAGGATTGAGAGTATCTCATTGGGGACCAGTGAAGCAGGGAAACTGGTCTGGGTCAGCCAGAGGATTGAGAGTGGTTCAATCACAGCCGCTGACTAACATGCTATAATAACAGGACTGTGTGTCATGAAATGTGATTTCTCTCAGTAAGGATGTAGCTAGGCTAGTTGAGTCAGCTCACTAGTTATATGATTGCGCTGTACATGGATGCTAGCATGCTAGTCAGGTGCTTTCTAATACATAATGCTGTTTATATATCCATCACAAAATGCCATGGAGTTGGTTGATTAGCACATTGGTTTGTTCAAACCCTCAGGTTTATATTTGTCTGGTGAACATAGAGAATACACAACCTCTTCCAAAGAATCAGAAATCACCTTTGTACACCAAATACATTTGCATGTACAGGAATTTGACTTGGGTGGAACGGTGCTGCCACAGTAAACAGAATACACAGACAGATGATAAACAGATGAAGGAAAGGACTGATCAGAAAGAGAAAACACCATAAACCGTAAAAGACACAGCCATAAAATACGAATATTCTGATTCTGACGGCTGGGAGGTTGTGGGTAATAATGTCAATAAACTGAACTGGTTTCCCTCCATCACTGTTCCACCAGGTTGCACTAGTAAAATCATGTGTCTCTTCCATCCAATGCTTTTTTGCAACAATTGTCAAGGCTGTCCCTTCCGGTACCCACCGGCTTATAAACTGGGATTTATTGGATTTTGTAAAGTTCACTGCAGACGAACACACACACACACACACACACACTTACACACACACACACACACACACACACTGTTCCATTGATAACAAGGCAGTGATCCAGGGTCACCTTCCCTCCTAATACGTACACGGCCTTCGAAGGCCAGAGACCGAGCAGAGATCTCTTCATACAAAAAACTGGGCTTGCATCGCAAATGCCCCATGGTGGCTAGTCAAAAGAAGTGTACTATATAGGGGATAGGGTTCCCATTGGGACTCAGAGTGGCTGGTCGCTATGGGCAGAAAGCAGCAGGTCCACTAAGGAACCGATACAGCTAGTGTTGCTGCCATCATGGATGACAAAACGTAATCAGATATTAAACTGATATAGCTAGTGTTGCTGGCATCATGGACGTCAAAACGGTAATGAGATATTAATTGGATATAGCTAGTGTTGCTGCCATCATGGATGACAAAACGTAATCAGATATTAAACTGATATAGCTAGTGTTGCTGCCATCATGGACGTCAAAACGGTAATGAGATATTAATTGGATATAGCTAGTGTTGCTGCCATCATGGATGACAAAACGTAATCAGATATTAAACTGATATAGCTAGTGTTGCTGCCATCATGGACGTCAAAACGGTAATGAGATATTAATTGGATATAGCTAGTGTTGCTGCCATCATGGATGACAAAACGTAATCAGATATTAAACTGATATAGCTAGTGTTGCTGCCATCATGGACGTCAAAACGGTGATGAGATATTAATCGGATATAGCTAGTGTTGCTGCCATCATGGACGTCAAAACGTAATCAGATATTAAACTGATATAGCTAGTGTTGCTGCCATCATGGACGTCAAAACGGTAATCAGATATTAAACTGATATAGCTAGTGTTGCTGCCATCATGGATGACAAAACGGTAATGAGATATTAATTGGATATAGCTAGTGTTGCTGCCATCATGGACGTCAAAACGGTAATGAGATATTAAACTGATATAGCTAGTGTTGCTGTTGTTGGAGTCTCGGTGTGTGTAAGGGGGAGGGGGTTCTAGGTGTGTGTGTGGGTGTGTGTAAGGGGGGAGGGGGTTCTAGGTGTGTGTGTGTGGGTGTAAGGGGGGAGGGGGTTCTAGGTGTGTGTGTGGGTGTGTGTAAGGGGGGGAGGGGGTTCTAGGTGTGTGTGGGTGTGTGTAAGGGGGAGGGGGTTCTAGGTGTGTGTGGGTGTGTGTAAGGGGGAGGGGGTTCTAGGTGTGTGTGTGTGGGTGTAAGGGGGGAGGGGGTTCTAGGTGTGTGTGTGGGTGTGTGTAAGGGGGGAGGGGGTTCTAGGTGTGTGTGTGGGTGTAAGGGGGGAGGGGGTTCTAGGTGTGTGTGTGGTGTGTGTAAGGGGGGAGGGGGTTCTAGGTGTGTGTGTGGGTGTAAGGGGGGAGGGGGTTCTAGGTGTGTGTGTGGTGTGTGTAAGGGGGGAGGGGGTTCTAGGTGTGTGTGTGGGTGTAAGGGGGGAGGGGGTTCTAGGTGTGTGTGGGTGTGTGTAAGGGGGGAGGGGGTTCTAGGTGTGTGTGTGGGTGTGTGTAAGGGGGGAGGGGGTTCTAGGTGTGTGTGTGTGTGTGTGTAAGGGGGGAGGGGGTTCTAGGTGTGTGTGTGTGGGTGTAAGGGGGGAGGGGGTTCTAGGTGTGTGTGTGTGTGTGTGTGTAAGGGGGAGGGGGTTCTAGGTGTGTGTGTGTGTGGGTGTAAGGGGGAGGGGGTTCTAGGTGTGTGTGTGTGGGTGTAAGGGGGGAGGGGGTTCTAGGTGTGTGTGTGGGTGTAAGGGGGGAGGGGGTTCTAGGTGTGTGTGTGTGTGTGTGTAAGGGGGGAGGGGGTTCTAGGTGTGTGTGTGGGTGTAAGGGGGGAGGGGGTTCTAGGTGTGTGTGTGTGTGTGTGTAAGGGGGGAGGGGGTTCTAGGTGTGTGTGTAAGGGGGGAGGGGGTTCTAGGTGTGTTTGGGTTACAGCTGTCATATATTGAGAAGTTAATATCTGCCGGTTATGATCTTATTTTGTTTCTTGGTTGCGGATGTACCTCACAGCTACAAAGCGCTCAATCATTCACATCCCATTTACAAAAACTCTCCAACACACACCTCTTTCACATTACATCAGGTAAATTGTGATGAAACACAACTCAAATCCCCCATCCCCACCAAGACTCCCATGAAATATCCTATAATGAAACAAAAAAAAGACGCAGGGTACTAACACATTGTGTTTAAGACAATGCTGTCTAATGCCTGTTTGTTCTTGCAATCAGTGTAGCTACATGAAAGGGTAGCGGAGGGGAGGGAGGGAGGGAGAGGAGACGGCAGCTGTGCTCGTTCTGCTATGTCTGTTCTGTTCATTTTGTTTCTTCCCCCTCTTCCATAATTACCATCATCGTACAGCAAAAGGACCTGACTTAGACTGCAACATATTCCAACATATCCTCGTGGTCTGTTTACCTCCTACAAGCACTGAATAATCACAAAAAAAAAAAAAAAAAGGACCTGAGTTTTGAATTGTCCTGATTTCTGTTCTGTGTCCCAAAAAGGCACCCTATTTCCTATGCAGTGCACTTTTGATCAGGGACCATAGAGCTGTGTAAAAGGTAGTGCGCAATATATGGGAATAGGGTGGCATCTAGGACGCAGCCCTGGTCTCAAGGCCTTACGGCTGGGAAAAAGACTGCATTGTGTTGAAAATTGCATTATTTTGTGGTATACCACTCCTCCATCCAATGGCATCTTGACTCCCTTTGAAGGCGCCCGGGGGGGGGGGCTGGGGGATGCGGCTACAGCAAAATTAGAAAATTGCGCTACTTTTCCGTCATTTTCAGCCGAGCTATTTTTGAGTCAAAATTAGATGAGTGTTGTTGCATCTGTCTTGTGTGACTGGGCTGAGTCGTATATTTGGTTAGGTACAGGAAAAGGTGGATGGGAACACAGAAGATCAGAGGATTAGTCAATATAATAATGCTGTTTGTTCTGTGTTTTTCCCTTGTCATGTTGCCCATGTTATCTATTGGCTAATCAACGTTTCCAGTAACACACTCTTAAAATACTGGAGCAGCTGCTCAAACAACAACAAAAGATATGAGCAATAGCATACAGACCACAACGCATTGACATTCATTTGATCTAATATTTTTTAGATGCACTAAAACTGAATATGTCCATACAGTATGGACAATATACATAGACATATGTGAGTATATGTACGTGTTTTAAATATTGTACTGAATGTAGAAGTATCTACATTCTACAGTATATACGTATACTGTTGCTGTGAGATTGAACTCCTGACCCAGGCCTCCCCTATAGCTTCAGAGAGAGAATACAAACAATGTACTGTACATAATATGTACCGAATATAATATGTACTGTATATGTATATAATATGTACTGTATATAATATGTACTGTATATGTATATAATATGTACTGTATACAATATTTATTGTATATGTGTATAATATGTACTGTATATAATATGTACTGAATATAATATGTACTGTATATAACATGTATTGTATATGTATATAATATGTACCGTAGTATATACTTTTTTTTTTACATTTTTTAGTCTTTTAGTAGACGCTCGTATCCAGAGTGAGTGCATACATTTTTCATACGTAAATTAATATGTACTGTATATAATATGCACTGTATATAATATATACTGTATATAATATGATTGGTACTATATATGATATGTACTGTTTATATGTACTGTATATATATATATATATTTTTTTTTAATGTAATCTTTAGTTTAACAGGGAAGACATATTGAATTGGAATTGTTTTAAAAGGTCACACCAAGGTTAATTTCTGCTATATGATTTTGAATTTTAAGACCACTTGAAGTATCAAATAAAAAATGTATTTTAAAAAGTATTTCATGAAGAAGTATTTTTGCCGTTAAAGCTATTAGCCCATACAAACACATTGAACAACAGATTCACTACATTGAACAACAGATTCACTACATTGAACAACAGATTCACTACATTGAACAACAGATTCACTACATTGAACAACAGATTCACTACATTGAACAACAGATTCACTAAATTGAACAACAGATTCACTACATTGAACAACAGCTAGTCCAACCAAAACGTCTAAAGGAAGTATGTTCTGAAGTGTCTGTCATATACCTACGAGATATCTCCCGATATATACCTACGAGATATCTCCCGATATATACCTACGAGATATCTCCCGATATATACCTACGAGATATCTCCCGAGTGGCGCAGTGGTCTAAGGCACTGCATTGCAGTGCTAGCTGTGCCACTAGAGATCCTGGTTTGAATCCAGGCTCTGTTGTAGCCGTCTGCAACCGGGAGACCCATTGGGTGGAGCACAATTGGCCCAGCGTCGTCCAAAGTATGGCCGGCAGTGATGTAGCTCCGTTGGTAGAGCATGGTGTTTGCAACGCCAGGGTTGTGGGTTCGATTCCCACAGGTGGCCAGTATGAAAAAAGATGTAAGCACTCACTAACTATAAGAGTGTCTGCTAAATGTGGTCGCCTTACAACCTGGAATTAAAATACATTTTGGGGGGGGTTGTGTCATTTGATTTACACAAAGATGCAACATATTTTTTATTGTGAAATAAAGAAGAAATAAGAGAGAAAAACTGAAAACTTGAGCGTGCATAAATATTCCCCCCCAGACATAGCGTTTTCCTTGATGTCCAAAAAGCTAAATTTTAGTCTCATCTGACCAGAGTACCTTCTTCCATATGTTTGGGGAGTCTCCCACATGCCTTTTGGAGAACACCAAACGTGTTTGCTTCTTTTTTTCTTTAAGCAATGGCTTTTTTCTGGCCACTCTTCCGTACAGCCCAGCTCTGTGTACAGCTTAAAGTGGTCCTATGGACAGATACTCCAATCTCCGTTGTGGAGCTTTGCAGCTCCTTCAGGGTTATCTTTGGTCTCTGTGTTGCCTCTCTGATTAATGCCCTCCTTGTTGTGGTGCCATATTCTTTCCATTTATTAATAATTGATTTAATGGTGCTCCGTGGGATGTACAAAGTTTCGGATATTTTTTTATAACCCAACCCTGATCTGTACTTCTCCACGACTTTGTCCCTGACCTGTTTGGAGAGCTCCTTGGTCTTCATGGTGCCACTTGCTTGGTGGTGCCCTTTGCTTAGTGGTGTTGCAGACTCTGGGACCTTTCAGAACAGGTGTATATATACTGAGATCATGTGACAGATCATGTGACACTTAGATTGCACACAGGCAGACTTTATTTAACTAATTATGTGACTTCTGAAGGTATTTGGTTGCACCAGATCTTATTTAGGGGCTTCATATCAAAGGGGGTGAATACATATGCACGCACCACTTTTCTGTTATATATTTTTTAGAATTCTTTGAAACAAGTTACTTTTTTCATTTCACTTCCAATTTGGACTATTTTGTTTATGTCCATTACATGAAATCCAAATAAAAATTAATTTATATTACAGGTTGTAATGCAACAAAATAGGAAAAATGCCAAGGGGGATGAATACTTTTGCAAGGCACTGTAAGTGTTCCCTCTGCCCCTTTGTCTTTGTGTGTGATTGTTTATTGTGAGGAGAGTGAAGCTCGGTTGAGCTCCTTGTATTTTGTATCGCCGGGTTATTTCCCCCGTGTGCCTTGTTGGTTCCAGTGCGCTTTCCAGTGCGTTTTCTGTTTTGCGCACTGGACTTTTTTGACGCATACTAACTCTGTATTCCGGAATAAATCCTGTTATTCTGTGATTTAGGGGGATTAATACTTTTTGCAAGGCACTGTAAGAAAGATGAGGGAACATTTTTTATTTTGGGGGGTATTTATTTCTGGTACTCAACAGCCTCTATATATACTGTACTTCCATTCACTTTTTTATCTGGTACCGGGGGGCCTTCAGATGAGTCTTGTGAGGCCTGTGGGCGTCCTAGAGCAAAACAACTGACATGTACAGTTGAAGTCGGAGGTTTACATACACCTTAGCCAAGTACATTTAAACTCAGTTTTTCACACATTCCCAGTGGGTGAGAAGTTTACATAAACTCAATTAGTATTTGGTAGCATTGCCTTTAAATTGGTTAACTTGGGTCAAACGTTTCGGGTAGCCTTCCACAAGCTTCCCACAATAAGTTGGGTGAATTTTGGCCCATTCCTCCTGACAGAGCTGGTGTAACTGAGTCAGGTTGTAGGCCTCCTTGCTCGCACACGCTTTTTCAGTTCTGCCCACATATTTTTATAGGATTGAGGTTAGGCTTTGTGATGGCCACTCCAATACCTTGACTTTGTTGTCCTTAAGCCATTTCGCAACAACTTTGGAAGTATGCTTGGGATCATTGTCCATTTGGAAGACCCATTTGCAACCAAGCTTTAACTTCCTGATTGATGTCTTGAGATGTTGCTTCAATATATTCACGTAATTGTCCTTCCTCATGATGCCATCTATTTTGTGAAGTGCACCAGTCCCTCCTGCAGCAAAGCACCCCCACAGGCAGGTAGCTTAGTGGTTAACAGCGTTGTGCCAGTAACCGAAAGGTCGCTGGTTCTAATCCCCGAGCCGACTAGGTGAAAAATCTGTCGATGTGCCCTTGAGCAAGGCACTTAATCTTAATTGCTCCTGTAAGTCTCTCTGGATAAGAGCATCTGCTAAATGACTATATTTATTATGATGCTGCCACCCCCGTGCTTCACGGTTGGGATGGTGTTCTTCGGCTTGCAAGCCACCCCCCTTTTCCTCCAAACATAACAATGGTCATTATTGCCAAACAATTCTATTTTTGTTTCATCAGACCAGAGGACATTTCTCCAAAAAGTACGATCTTTGTCCCCATGTGCAGTTGCAAACCGTAGTCTGGCTTTTTTTGTGGTGGTTTTTGGAGAAGTGGCTTCTTCCTTGCTGAGTGGCGCAGTGGTCTAAGGCACTGCATCGCAGTGCTAACTGTGCCACTAGATCCTGGTTCGAATCCAGGCTCTGTCGCAGCCGGCCGCGACCGGGAGATTCATGGGCGGCACACAATTGGCCCAGGGTAGGGGAGGGAATGGCCGGCAGGGATGTAGCTCGGTTGATAAAGCATGGCGTTTGCAACGCCAGGGTTGTGGGTTCGATTCCCACGGGGGGCCAGTATAAAAAAAATATGCATTCACTAACTGTAAGTCGCTCTGGATAAGAGCGTCTGCTAAATGACTCAAATGTAAAATATAGGACTTGTTTTACTGTGGGTATAGATACTTTTGTACCTGTTTCCTCCAGACTGTAGTATGAATCTGCAGGTAGTTAAAGCTAACCAACCAGGTTCAGTGTTAGGTAGCTAGCTAACATTAGCCCTTTACAAGCACATTTTATTTTTATTTTTATTTATTTGACCTTTATTTAACTAGGCAAGTCAGTTGAGAACTCTAATCATCAGATTTAGCCTTTCTGATGTGTCTTACACAATTATTCCTCAGTTAACAGCTTGCCAGTTTGGGCCTAAGCCTGTGTTCTTGGCCTTTAATTTATAATATGTACTGTATATGCAGATATTATGTACTGTATATAATATCTACTGTATATGCATATAATATGTACTGTATATAATATTATATGTACTGTGTATAATATAACATGTATTGTATATGATATGTACTGTATATTCATATAATATGTGCTGTATATGCATATAATATGTACTATATATGTATATCATATTTACTCTATATGCATATAATATGTACTGTATATGCATATAATATATACTGTATATTCATATAATATGTACTGTATATTCATATAATATGTACTGTATACTTTTGCACAAGTATATATACTATATGTGTACTGCTAGTGTGAGAGTGCATGGTCAGCTGGTAGTATTAAATCCTATAACCTCTAGTACTAACTCCTATAACCTCTAGTATTAACTCCTATAATCTTTAGTATTAACTCCTATAAACTCTAGTTTTAACTCCTATAACCTCTAGTATTAACTCCTGTAACCTTTAGTTTTAACTCCTATAACCTCTAGTATTAACTCCTTTAACCTCTAGTATTAACTCCTATAACCTCTAGTTTTAACTCCTATAACCTCTAGCTTTAACTCCTTAAACCTCTAGTATTAACTCCTTTAACCTCTAGTATTAACTCCTATAACCTCTAGTATTAACTCCTTTAACCTCTAGTATTAACTCCTATAACCTCTAGTATTAACTCCTGTAACATCTAGTATTAAGTCCTATAACCTCTAGTATTAACTCTTATAATCTCTAGTTCTAACTCCTGTAACCTCTATTATTAACTCCTGTAGCCTCTAGTTTTAACTCCTATAACCTCTAATTTTAACTCCTTTAACCTCTAGTATTAACTCCTATAACCTCTAGTATTAACTCTTATCATCTCTAATTTTAGCTCCTATAACCTCTAGTATTAACTCCTTTAACCTCTAGTACTAAATCCTATAACCTCTAGTATTAACTCCTATAACCTCTAGTATTAACTCCTGTAACCTCTAGTATTAACTATTATCATCTCTAGTTTAAACTCCTATAACCTCTAGTATTAACTCCTTTAACCTCTAGTACTAAATCCTATAACCTCTAGTATTAGCTCCTATAACCTCTAGTACTAACTCCTATAACCTCTAGTTTTAACTCCTATAACCTCTAGTATTAACTCCTATAACCTCTAGTATTAACTCCTTTAACCTCTAGTATTAACTCCTTTAACCTCTAGTATTAACTCCTATAACCTCTAGTATTAACTCCTATAACCTCTAGTACTAACTCCTATAACCTCTAGTATTAACTCCTTTAACCTCTAGTATTAACTCCTGTAACCTCTAGTATTAACTCCTATAACCTCTAGTTTTAACTCCTTTCTGATGTGTCTTACACAATTATTCATCAGTTGCTTAAAAGCTTGCCAGTTTGGGCCTAAGCCTGTGTTCTTGGCCTTTAATTTATAATATGTACTGTATATGCATATATTATGTACTGTATATAATATGTACTGTATATGCATATTATATGTACTGTATATAATATTATATGTACTGTGTATAATATAATATGTACTGTATATGCATATAATATATACTGTATATTCATATAATATGTACTGTATATTCATATAATATGTACTGTATATAATATTAACTATATATAATATGTACACTATATAATATGTACTGTATATTCATATAATATGTACTCTATACTTTTGCACAAGTATATATACTATATGTGTACTGCTAGTGTGAGAGTGCATGGTCAGCTGGTAGTACTAACTCCTATAACCTCTAGTATTAACTCCTGTAACCTCTAGTATTAACTCCTATAACCTCTAGTATTAACTCCTGTAACCTCTAGTATTAACTCCTATAACCTCTAGTATTAACTCCTGTAACCTCTAGTATTAACTACTATAACCTCTAGTATTAAATCCTATAACCTCTAGTATTAACTCCTATAACCTCTAGTATTAACTCCTGTAACCTCTAGTATTAACTCATATAACATTTACATTAAATTTTTTACATTTACGTCATTTAGCAGACGCTCTAATCCAGAGCGACTTACAGTGAGTGCATACATTATTATTTTCATACTGGCCCCCCGTGGGAATCGAACCCACAACCCTGGCGTTGCAAACGCCATGCTCTATCAACTGAGCTACCTCCCTGCCTGCCATTCCCTCCCCTATCCTGGACGACGCTGGGCCAATTGTGCGCCGCCCCATTGGTCTCCCGGTTGCGGCCGGCTACAGCAGATCCTGGATTCGAACAAGGATCTCTAGTGGCCACTGCGCCACTCGGGAGACCAGTATTAACTCCTTTAACTTCTAGTATTAACTCCTTTAACCTCTAGTATTAACTCATATAACCTCTAGTATTAACTCCTATAACCTCTAGTATTAACTCCTTTAACCTCTAGTATTAACTCATATAACCTCTAGTATTAACTCCTGTAACATCTAGTATTAACTCCTATAACCTCTAGTATTAACTCTTATAACCTATATTATTAACTCCTGTAACCTCTAGTTTTAACTACTATAACCTCTAGTATTAACTCCTATAACCTCTAGTATTAACTCCTGTAACCTCTAGTATTAACTCTTATCATCTCTAGTTTTAACTCCTATAACCTCTAGTATTAACTCCTATAACCTATATTATTAACTCCTGTAACCTCTAGTTTTAACTACTATAACCTCTAGTATTAACTCCTATAACCTCTAGTATTAACTCTTATCATCTCTAGTTTTAACTCCTATAACCTCTAGTATTAACTCCTTTAACCTCTAGTACTAAATCCTATAACCTCTAGTATTAACTCCCATAACCTCTAGTATTAACTCCTGTAACATCTAGTATTAACTCCTATAACCTCTAGTATTAAATCTTATAATCTCTAGTTTTAATTCCTATAACCTCTAGTATTAACTCCTATAACCTATATTATTAACTCCTTTAACCTCTAGTATTAACTCCTGTAACCTCTAGTTTTAACTCCTATAACCTCTAGTATTAACTCCTATAACCTCTAGTTTTAACTCCTATGCCCTGAATATAGCAGCTGCTGTCGACAGATCAGTTGGAAATAGTTGTGATGGGATACTTTCTGCACAAGCAATGGTCACTGTGAACTGGAGTGACTTGACACAACCCTGGTCAAACAAGATGTAGCTACAAACAACACAGAGTTAAATGGTTCCAGTCTGCCGTGAAGCGTTCACCAATGTATACGGGTAAGAGCCTATCTACATTTTAAGATATTATATGTTTCTAAACTTCTCAGAAAGTCATTTTCATTGCAAGTTAAAGCGTACTGTTGCTAGTTAGCGGACGTTAGCTTGCTGTCTCGCTAGCTAACGTTACGTGTACGATCTGTGTAGTAATATTATTCGAATCAGACATCCAATTGGCCCAGCGTCGTCCGGGTTTGGCCAGTGTAGGCCGTCATTGTAAATAAAAATGTGTTCTTAACTGACTAGCCTAGTTAAATAAAGGTAAAATAAATAAAAATAAAAATAAAATGTGCTTGTTATAGGCTAATGTTAGCTAGCTACCTAACACTGAACCTAGTTGGTTTGCTTTAACTACCTGCAGATTCATACTACAGCTAGATGTGGCTGGGGGGTGGTTATAGCATTTCTTTCACATGGCCCATCAATAATCACCAGACATGACATCCATTGAGCATGTTTGGGATGTTTTGGATGTTCTGGATCGACGTGTATGACAGCGTGTTCCAGATTCCCACCAATATCAAGCAACTTCGCACAGCCATTGAAGAGGAGTGAGACAACATTCCACAGGCCACAATCAACAGCCTTATCAACTCTATGCAAAGGAGATGTGTCGCGCTGCATGAGTCAAATGGTGGTCACACCAGAAACTGACTGGATTTCTGATCCACGCCCCTACCTTTTTTTTAAGTGTCTGTGACCAACAGATGCATATCTGTATTCCCAGTCATGTGAAATACATAGATTAGGGGCTAATGAATTTATTTCAGTTGACTGATTTCCTTATATGAACTGTAACTCAGTAAAATCTTAGAAATTGCTGCATGTTGCATTTATATTTTTTTTCAGTGTATTTACCATTCTTATGGCTTGGGGGTAGAAGCTATTCAGGGTGCAGTTGTTTCCAAACTTGGTGCATCGCTATCACTTCCCGTGCAGCAACAGATATGATAGTCTATGGTGGCTGGAATATTTGACAATATTTAGGGTATAGAGGTCCTGGTTGACAGGGAGCTTGGCCCCGGTGATGTACTGGGCCGTACGGACTACCCTCTGTAGCGCCTTGCGGTCGAATGCCAAGCAGTTGCCATACCAAGCGGTAACGCAGCCAGTCAAGATGCTCTCAATGATGCAGCTGTATACATTTTTGAGGATCTGAGGGCTCATGCCAAATTTCAGCCTCCTGAGGGGGAAGAGGCATTGTCGTGCCTTCTTCACGACTGTGTTGGTGTGTGTGGACCATGTTAATTCCTTAGTGATGTGGACACCGGGGAACTTTAAGCTCTCGACCTGTTCCACTACAGCCCCGTCGATGAGAATGGGGGCGTGCTCAGTCCTCTTTTTTTTCCTGTAGGCCACAATCATCTCCTTTGTCTTGCTCACATTCAGGGAGAGGTCGTTATCCTGGCACCACACGGCCAGGTCTTTGACCTCCTCCCTATAGGCTGTCTCATCGTTGTCGGTGATCAGGCCTACCACTGTTGTGTCGTCGGCAAACTGAATGATGGTGTTGGAGTCGTGCCTGGCCATGCAGTCACGGGTGAACAGGGAGTACAGGAGGGGACTGAGCATGCACCCCTGAGGGGCCCCCGTGTTGAGGATCAGCGTGGCAGATGTGTTTTTACCTACCCTTACCACCTGGGGGCGGCCCGTCAGGAAGTCCAGGATCCAGTTGCAGAGGGAGGTGTTTAGTCCCAGGATCCTTAGCTTAGTGATGAGCTTTGAGGGCACTATGGTGTGGAACGCTGAGCTGTAGTCAATGAATAGCATTCTCACGTAGGTGTTCCTCTTGTCCAGGTGGGAAAGGGCAGTGTGGAGTGCAATAGAGATTGCATCATCTGTGGATCTGTTGGGGCGGTATGCAAATTGGAGTGTGTCTAGGGTTTCTGGGGTAATGGTGTTGATGTGAGCCATGACCAGCCATTCAAAGCACTTCATGGCTACAGACGTGAGTGCGACGGGTCGGTATTCATTTAGGAAGGTTATCTTAGTGTCCTTGGGCACAGGGACTGTGGTGTTCTGCTTGAAACATGTTGGTATTACAGATTCAGTCAGGGACATGTTGAAAATGTCAGTGAAAACACTTGCCAGTTGGTCAGCACATGCTCGGAGTACACATCCTGGTAATCCGTCTGGCCCTGCGGACTTGTGAATGTTGACCAGCTTAAAAGTCTTACTCACATCGGCTACGGAGAGCGTGATCACATAGTCATCTGGAACAGCTAGTGCTCTCATGCATGCTTCAGTGTTGCTTGCCTCAAAGCGAGCATAGAAGTGATTTAGCTCGTCTGGTAGGCTTGTGTCACTGGGCAGCTCGCGGCTGTGCTTCCCTTTGTAGTCTGTCATAGTTTTCAAGCCCTGCCACATCCAACGAGCATCAGAGCCGGTGTTGTACGATTCAATCTTAGTCCTGTATTGACTCTTTGCCTGTTAGATGGTTCGTCGTTGGGCATATCAGGATTTCTTATAAGCGTCCTGGTTAGAGTCCCGCTCCTTGAAAGTGACAGCTCTACCCTTTAGCTCAGTGCGGATGTTGCCTGTAATCCATGGCTTCTGGTTGGGGTATGTACGTACGGTCACTGTGGGGATGACGTCATCGATGCACTTATTGATGAAGCCAGTGACTGATGTGGTGTACTCCTCAATGCTATCTGAAGAATCCCGGAACATATTCCAGTCTGTGCTAGCAAAACAGTCCTGTAGCTTAGCATCTGCGTCATCTGACCACTTTTTTTATTAACCGAGTCACTGGTGCTTCCTGCTTTAGTTTTTGCTTATAAGCAGGAATCAGGAGGATAGAGTTATGGTCAGATTTGCCAAATGGAGGGCGAGGGAGAGCTTTGTATGCGTCTCTGTGTGTGGAGTAAAGGTGGTCTAGAGTTTTTTTCCTCTGGTTGCACATTTAACATGCTGGTAGAAATTAGGTAGAACGGATTTAAGTTTCTCTGCATTAAAGTCCCCGCCCACTAGGAGCCTTATACAGCTCTTTGAGTGCGGTCTTAGTGCCAGCATCGGTTTGTGGTGGTAAATAGACAGCTACGAAAAATATAGATGAAAAGTCTCTTGGTAAATAGTGTGGTCTACAGCTTATCATGAGATACTCTACCTCAGGCGAGCAAAACCTCCAGACTTCTATGGATGTGTGTGTGTGTGTGTGTGTGTGTGTGTGTGTGTGTGTGTGTGTGTGTGTGTGTTTGTGTATATGAATGCGAGGGTGAGGGAAGAGTGAGGGATGGGGAATATGAATATGTGTTGGAGGGTGGGAGAGAATGCATAGGGTATATGTGGGTGTGTGGATGCATAGGGTATATGTTGGGTGGGAATCAGGGACGGCCTGTTCAATAGGGCGATATGGGCGACGCACTGCCAAACGGGAAAAGGAAGGGATTTTTTTTCTAATCAATTATATCACGGCAACAGTAGTTATCAGTGTTCTAATCTGATCTGACTGCCACTAAATGTCAAATCAGGCTAAAGTCGTGCTTCAAATGGCCCCGCCCGTTTTTGGGGCGATTTCAGTCAGGTTGAAAATCGCCCAGAAGTCTCTCATAGCCTGTCATGTAAAATCTATTTTTTTCAAATTTCAAAGCTTTCAATACAATCTCTATGGGTGTCTGTGGGCTTGCACTTACGCGCTTTCGTCATACGTGACGTAACCATGAACGTAACTAAGAAAATAGCGGCTAGCAGCGTCTCTGTTGCGACCTGCAGTGTGGCGTTATCTTATGTTTTTAATTTGTACACTTAGTGGCGTTATTTTATGTTTTTAATTTGTAGACTTAGTTTACAAACATTCTGCCAACCATGGATTTCCAGTGGTGGGTTTTGGACTGATCTTGTTGATCGTGTACATACCCGCTACGAACGGACTAAATAATGAAAACGCTGCTGGCAGCGGAATCCAATACAGCTGGGAGACTTGGCTGGATGACAGAGTCCCGGACAGAGAAGTGGAGCCGGCCGGCTTCACCCTGGTCAGAGCGGACCGCGATCCTGGTAAGAGAGCGACTCTGTACCCCCGACATTGAACTGCTTTCTGTGTCACTGCGACCTTACTATCTGCCCCGTGAGTTCCCCCAATTGTTTGTTACCGTTGTGTACTGTTGATAATCACAAGTTTACTGGAGAACTGAGACCAAGTAGAGACTTTGGACAGGGTGGATATGGTATAATAAAGGCAGTTTATTCAGAGGTAAAGATATCTGGAATCGCGTGCACGGACTCGTTCGTCAAACTCTTAGGGAGCTATCTGAAGAGAGCCCCGAAAACATTGTGTGCAGACATTTTATACAATAAATGATGTAGGTTGAATCTAGTAGTTCTGATCTTCTGATTGGTCCTGATGAGTTGGGCGAGGTCCCCTCCACTGTTGCATTGGCTCTGAGTCGGGTTCTCTGTCTTCAAATGTTCAGCCTAAAGAGAGGGGATTTTTGTGTGTGTGTGTGTGTGTGTTTAACAGTGATGATGTGTGTGTGTGTGTGTGTGTTATCAGTGATGATGTGTGTGTGTGTGTGTGTGTGTGTGTCCTCAGAGCAAGAACTCGTGAGTTGGAAGAACTGAGAGACCTATGGTGTGGGTGTTGTCCTTGGCCACCTGCTGACAAGGCTGACAAGATAGGACTCTTTTGTCCATTGTTATAGGATAGGAACAGCATTGATTGAAAACAAACGCCCAACACAAAATGGGTCATGCACAAGATTTTAGTCAGACCAAGCTATAACATTATATATTTACTACGACAGTACATTCAACCAAAAGCTAATATAACAAAGGCATCAGAGATTATTTATAATCTGTCACAGAAACTGGAATCCATCTCCCCAGATCAGTCAATAAATGCTTCTGGTATTGACTTATATGCTGCCCCTGTCTTCATGTTGTTGCTGTACATATCTTTTTTAAAATGTGTGTAGGTCACCTAAATCATCAGAAAAATTGCCCCTCCTGAGAATTTTTTCAGGAGCCGCCACTGGTGGGAATGAATGAGAGTTGATGCAAGTTGATGGGTGAGAGTGTGTCTGAGAGGTAGGGAGGGTGGGAAAGGATGGGAGGACAAGATTGGCTTGGGTGGTTAAGGGTGGGCAAAGATTTGGAGCTATGGACAAGCTTGGTTTGGATCGACAAGGTAAGGACGGGAGGTTGGGAAAAGCTTGGTGGGGTGGGGTGGGGTGGGGTAAAGCTTGGCTTGGGCGAGTCATAGTAAGAATACATCGTTATTGTATACATTACATGTATAGAGCATGTGAGCATGTAGGCTGAGCAAACGTTGAACAGAAAATACACAAAAAACTTAAAGTAAAGTAGTAAAGTACTTTGAGGCGCTATGCCTTTTTAGAGCTTTTCTCCTAATGTACCAAAAGTCTGTGGATTTGTACATACATTGGAGAAAGACTGCCACTTAAGGATTGTGGTCAGTTTGTATTAAGAGAAGAGAAGTGTCTGACGGCCTTCCCCTCCTTGTTTTCTCCCCCCTTTACCCCACCCCACCCAAGCCAAGCTTTACCCCACCCCACCCAAGTCAAGCTTTCTTATTGGTAGGTTACACTATATTTAAATACTTCAAATACTGCTCTCTGCACTGCCAAAGCTGACACTCTCTCCTCTGTTCTCATCCTCCTAGATCTCAAGCTCTGCACACTCTTGGATTGCATCCTACCTGGCAGCCTGCTCCTACCAGGTGACGTGGAGAGGATCTGTGTCTCAACCACATACTCTCACTACTGGTGTCCCCCAGGGCTCGGTTCTAGGCCCTCTCCTCTTCACTCTATACACCAAGTCACTCGGCGCCATCATATCCTCACATGGTCTCTCCTATCATTGCTATGCGGATGACACTCAACTACTTTTCTCCTTACCCCCTTCTGACACCCAGGTGGCGACACGCATCTCTGCGTGCCTGGAAGATATCTCAGCTTGGATGTCGACCCACCACCTCAAGCTCAACCTGGACAAGATGGAGCTGCTCTTCCTCCCGGGGAAGGCCTGTCCACTTCTAAGACATCACCATCACGGTTGACAACTCCACGGTGTCCCCCTCCCAGAGACTAAAGAACCTTAGCATGACTCTGGACAACACCCTGTCGTTTTCAGCAAATATCAAAGCAGTGACTCGCTCCTGCAGGTTCGTGCTCTACAACATCCGTAGAGTACGACCCTACATCACACAGGAAGCAGCACAGGTCCTAATCCAGGCACTTGTCATCTCCCGTCTGGACTACTGCAACTCACTGTAGGCTGGGCTCCCCACTTGTGCCATTAAACCCCTTTAACTTATCGAGAACGCTGCAGCCCAGCTGGTGTTCAACCTTCCCAAGTTCTCCCATGTTACCCTGCTCCTCCGCACACTCCACTGGCTTCCAGTCGAAGCTCACATCCACTACAAGACCATGGTACTTGCCTATGGAGCAGCAAGAGGAACTGCCCCTCCCTACCTTCAGGCTATGCTCAAACCCTACACCCCAACCCGAGTACTCTGTTCTGCCACCTCTGGTTTCTTGACCCTCCCACCCCTACAGGAGGGCAGCTCCCGCTCAGCCCAGTCAAAGCTAATCTCTGTCCTGGCACCCCAGTGGCAGAACCAGCGTCCCCCTGAAGCTAGGACAGCAGAGTATCTGCCCATCTTCCAAAAGCACCTGAAATCCTACCTCTTCAAAGAGTTTCATAAATAATCCTTCTCCTCAACAAACACTTTCCTGAACCAACACTTGACCCCTCCACTCCCTACCTTTCTAGCTCTGACTTTGCTGACAACTACTTTGAGAAAAAAAGTGTACTTACTATGCCTGTGATATGTGGTTGTCCCACCTAGCTATCTTAAGATGAATGCACTAACTGTAAGTCGCTCTGGATAAGAGTGTCTGCTAAATTACTAAAATGTAAATGTAAATGTCCTGCTTGAGACACCTTTTGCTAATTTGTCTCCGTACTCAATAAATGGTGAAACACACTGGTGTCGTTTGTTCGATTGTATATTCATGAAACGTACATTATGGAAAACATGTCTCACACTCAGTCATAGTTAGTAGAATAATGAATGGATTGGCAAGATTTAATACTTTAAACCACCTAAATATACTCACAGTCACTGAACATTTAGTATTTTGAAACACAAACATTCATTTCCCATTAGGTACACGTCAACTATGACAGACAAAATGAGAAAAAAAAAATCCAGATAATAACATTGTAGGATTTTTAATGAATTTATTTGCAAATTATGGTGGAAAAAAAGTATTTGGTCAATAACAAAAGTTTCTCAATACTTTGTTATATACCCTTTGTTTTTACACACTGTTGCTGGTATTTTGGCCTATTCCTCCATGCAGATCTCCACTAGAGCAGTGATGTTTTGGGGCTGTCGCTGGGCAACACGGACTTTCAACTCCCTCCAAAGATTTTCTATGGGGTTGAGATCTGGAGACTGGCTAGGCCACTCCAGGACCTTGAAATGCTTCTTACGAAGCCACTCCTTCGTTGCCCGGGCGGTGTGTTTGGGATCATTGTCATGCTGAAATTTCCAAATAAATTCATTAAAAATCCTACAATGTGATTTTCTGGATTTTTTTTCTCATTTTGTCTGTCATAGTTGACGTGTACCTATGATGAAAATTACAGGCCTCTCTCATCTTTTTAAGTGTGAGAACTTGCACAATTGGTGGCTGACTAAATACTTTTTTTCCCCACTGTATTCCAAGCGGTTGCTACAGTGAGGGAAAAAAATATTTGATCCCCTGCTGTTTTTGTACGTTTGCCAACTGACAAAGACATGATCAGTCTATAATTTTAATGGTAGGTTTATTTGAACAGTGAGAGACAGAATAACAACAACAACAATCCAGAAAAACGCATGTCAAAAATGTTATAAATTGATTTGCATTTTAATGAGGGAAATAAGTATTTGACCCGTCTGCAAAACATGACTTAGTTCTTGGTGGCAAAAACATTTTTACATTTTTTACATTTTAGTCATTTAGCATACGCTCTTATCCAGAGCGACTTACAGTTAGTGAGTGCATACGTTTTCATTCTGTACCCTTGTTGGCAATCACCGAGGTCAGACGTTTCTTCAAAATTGAATGACAGAGAGATACCTAATGAAACATTTGGTTCCTGAGCAGGCACATTGACGTTTACAGTGTTAGCTGGCTAGTCTAGTCAACTGTAACATTGGCTAGATGGTCAACGGAGTTAACTCTTGAATATGATCAAGACCATTCGTATTATATGCTGCATATTTCAAGTGCACTCGAAAACAGATATGTATCTTATCTCAGTCTTTGGGAGCTATCTTTAGCTCCTCTTAATACATTGACAGCAGATCACGATTTCACATGAGGCTGTGTTTACATTTTAGATAGAAGCAGGCAATTGGCTGCCTTCATCGCGAGGGGTAGGTATGGGAGTTCTGATTGGTTAGGGTTAGAAATATATTTGTTCTGTGAAAATGTGCAAGAATTCTCTCACATCTCTTGCCATGATGTGTGTTTTGTCCTACTTTTTTATTTTTAATCCCAGTCCCCGTCCCGGCAGGAGGCCTTTTGCCTCTTAGGAGGCCGTGTTTGTAAAGAAGAATGTGTTCTTAATTGACTTGCCTAGTTAAATAAAGGTTAAATAAAAATAACATAAACTAATTGAAGGTGCCAACACATTTTTACAGTAATCATAATAATACTTCATTGTCATATACAAAAAATCAACTCCTTCCTCGACTTACCGTAGATCGATCAACGTCACTGTTTTCGGCGTCGGCCCTAAAGGTGATGACATCAGCGGATTTCTGTTGCAGGTCTGAAGTGACTGGCTGGGTGCCCCTTTTAAAACGGATAGTTTACCAAAATGACATACTGGTTTCCTTACCCTGTAAGCAGTCTGTGGACAAGGTATGACAGCAATCCATGCTTTGGTTTAGTTTCCCTGGCCACTGTTTTTAATTTGCCAAACTATCCGTTTAACAACTACAAGGGCTGATAAGCTCAGTCACACAGTCAGTAAGGACTATACAGTAGGTAAGTTATCCAAAACACCTCTGTTCAATTTTAAAGGTCATTTCCAAATGAGCCGACATATGCAGCATTTCCTTTAAATTTCAATCACTCTGTAATGCTGGACTTCCACGATACGGATAGAATAGAGAGAGTTTATTGTCAGTTATCCAAAAGAACCAAAATAATAATAATAATACATGTTATTTGGCAGAAACTTTTCAGGACATCTTACAGTAAAAGAGTAGGCCTACATAAACACTAAAAGAGTATACTGCAAGTAATTTTGTTTTCTAAACTACCAGTAGTATTTTTTTGGTAAAGCTGTGAAGCGTGTCAAACAGTTTTCAGTCTGTACTACTATCAATAGATTGATCTGTAGAATTAGTCTTTAATCTCTGAATAAATACAGTACATACTATATGTAAATATATGCAATACATATATAAAAACATAAGGTTTGATGCCCAAAACGTATAATGTAGTGTAGTTAACCATTTTAAGCAGGAACTAATCTAGGCAATCATTCACAACTTCCTTCATTTGTTCCAGTAAATATCTACCTGTATAAAACACGTATGATAGTAAATATGAAACAAAAAATGAACACGAAACCATAAAAAAATAAAAAAATAAAAAGTAGGAAACTAAAAGGTCGCTGGTTCTAATCCCCGAGCCGACTAGGTGAAAAATCTGTCGATGTGCCCTTGAGCAAGGCACTTAACCCTAATTGCTCCTGTAAGTCGCTCTGGATAAGAGCGTCTGCTAAATGACTAAAAATGTAAATGTAATATGTAAATATGTACAATGCCTTGCAAAAGTATTCATCCCCCTTGGCGTTTTTCCTATTTTGTTGCATTACAACCTGTAATTTAAATGGATTTTTATTTGGATTTCATGTAACGGACATACACAAAATAGTCCAAATTGGTGAAGTGAAATGAAAAAAAATGACTTGTTTCAAAAAATTCTAAAAAATAAATATGGTGCGTGCATATGTATTCACCCCCTTTGATATGAAGCCCCTAAATAAGATCTGGTGCAACCAATTACCTTCAGAAGTCACATAATTAGTTAAATAAAGTCCACCTGTGTGCAATCTAAGTGTCACATGATCTGTCACATGATCTCAGTATATATACACCTGTTCTGAAAGGCCCCAGAGTCTGCAACACCACTAAGCAAGGGGCACCACCAAGCAAGCGGCACCATGAAGACCAAGGAGCTCTCCAAACAGGTCAGGGACAAAGTTGTGGAGAAATAAAGATCAGGGTTGGTTATAAAAAAATATCAGAAACTTTGAACATCCCACAGAGCACCATTAAATCCATTATTAAAAATTGGAAAGAATATGGCACCAAAACAAACCTGCCAAGAGAGGGCCGCCCACCAAAACTCACAGACCAGGCAAGGAGGGCATTAATCAGAGAGGCAACAAAGAGACCAAAGATAACCCTGAAGGAGCTGGAAAGCTCCACAGTGGAGATTGGAGTATCTGTCCATAGGACCACTTTAAGCCGTACACTCCACAGAGCTTGGCTTTACGAAAGAGTGGCCAGAAAAAAGCCATTGCTTAAAGAAACAAATAAGCAAACACGTTTGGTGTTCGCCAAAAGGCAAGTGGGAGACTCCCCAAACATATGGAAGAAGGTACTCTGGTCATATGAGACTAAAATTGAGCTTTTTGGCCATCAAGGAAATCGCTATGTCTGGCGCAAACCCAACACCTCTCATTACCCCGAGAACACCATCCCCACAGTGAAGCATGGTGGTGGCAGCATCATGCTGTGGGCTAGATGTGCCAAGCTTATAGAGACATACCCCAAGAGACTTGCAGCTGTAATTGCTGTAAAAAGTGCCTCTACAAAGTATTGACTTTGGGGGGGTGAATAGTTATGCACGCAGGTTTTCTGTTTTTTTTTTCTTATTTCTTGTTTATTTCACAATAAAAAATATTATGCATCTTGAAAGGGGTAGGCATGTTGTGTAAATCAAATGATACAAACCCCCCAACAATCAATTTCAATTCCAGGTTGTAAGGCAACAAAATAGGAAAAATGCCAAGGGGGGTGAATACTTTCGCAAGCCACTGTACCTATATGAAACCATACAAGTAGGAAACTAAATGTGTACCTATACAGATAGCATCATTTGACAAGGTTCAGAATGGCTGCGGTGGGAGAAGTACAGTACAGTGCATGCAAGGGACTGTTTCTGCCTCCTCCAACTCTCCCTCCAAGTTGGTGTAAGACTGCCCTCTACTGCAGTAAGGACCAGCTGGACCATAAATAACTCAAAATACTGGATTAATTAGGGTTGAGGTTAGGATTTAGTGAGAGCAACAACGTCACAACTACAAAAACATACCTCTGCAAATGCAATAGTCCCAACCTTTTCTGTTCCGGGATGTTCCACCAAATCACAGTCAAAAGCTCTTGAGTACCACCATTCGCAGAGTCGCAGAATGTTTTTAACATTAAATATCTTGGCGGTCAAATTTAGTCAAATTTAGCAGTGAAATAACAAAGTAAATGCCTATTATTATTATAAACAAGTAATGTAAAATTGCTTATAATACCAGCCCTGAAGCCCAAGGCAAAAAAACCCGAAAACATGTAAACTAGGCAATGACTAGGCCCTATCTACACAAGCAAGAAAGGCAATGAATAGCCTACTTCCTACAAATGTGTCTTGTTGAGTCGCATGCAGACCAGATGTTATGTTATGATTTTGATGATATCAAGGTTTGTAATAATATGCCATTTTACCAATCAAATCTAAAAACATTTGACAATAGACACAGAAAGAAATATCAAAATCTTTGAGAAATAAATCCACACATAGTGGCGGCTTCATCTCAATGTCTTTAATTGTTTTAGACTTTTCAAATATATTTTATTCACCATTCTCTTGTTCATATTATGGCAAAATTCTCACTAATATTACTTTATGTAATTAAGCTTTCACGTGTGTGTTTTTCTGTGATTATTACATTTAAAAAAAATAATCATACTGGCCCCCCGTGGGAATCGAACCCACAACCCTGGCGTTGCAAAAGCCATGCTCTACCAACTGAGCAACACGGGGCCATTATGAAGTTTGTTGGCGAGTCTTGTGAGGCCTGTGGGCATCCTATAGCAAAACAACTGACATGTACATGTTCATGAGAGTCTCACCTTTCCACAGAGGGGTCATATTGGTGTGTAGCCAAACTGTTTGGACGCTACAGACAGAAGTTGGCAGATCGGCTGTACCGACTTACGACGAGTCCCAATACGTTTGAGGAGGTCGTAGAGCAAAACCGAGAACTTGTTCAGACATGGGTCAAGTCTTGAGCTTACAGGCTAGCACTAAAACACTTAAAGTATTAATTCAATAGTTTGTAGTCCACAAGAAACAAGTATATTTCTTATATCTCTCAGATATAAGACAGACACTTCAGAACAAACTTCATGTTGTTGAAGGTAGGGGTTTCAAGATCCCTGTTGTTGAAGGGAGGAGGTTGAGGTTCCCTGTTGTATAGCAACTAAACCATGTAAATAAATGACTGGTAACATCTGGGCATACAAAGATAATGTGAATGATAAAGGACAATGGAAGCTAAGAGCAGATTAGAGTAAAGCTGTAAAAAGCTTAGTCTATGATCACTGCTTGCTTAGAGTCCTAGCCCCAAATGCAAATTAAATTATAATGGAGTGAGAGCAAAATCACCTTAGACATATAGGTGAAAGGGCAGTATAATATCAATCCATTATACAAAAACAAAATAATAATTTACAAAATGCCCCCAACGACAAAAGGTAATATACCAATTAAAATATTCTACATCTTGAGGGTTATATACAGTTGATGTCGGAAGTTTACATACATTTAGGTTGGAGACATTAAAACTTGTTTTTCAACCACTCCACACATTTCCTGTTAACAAACTATAGTTTGGCAAGTCGGTTAGGACATCTACTTTGTGCATGACACAAGTAATTGTTTACAGACAGATTATTTGATTTATAATTCACGGTATCACAATTCCAGTGGGTCAGAAGTTTACATACACTAAGTTGACTGTGCCTTTAAACAGCTTGGAAAATTCCAGAAAATGATGTCATGGCTTTAAAAGCTTCTGATAGGCTAATTCACATCATTTGAGTCAATTGGAAGTGTACCTGTGGATGTATTTCAAGAACTACCTTCAAACTCAGTGCCTCTTTGCTTGACATCATGGGAAAATAAAAATAAATCAGCCAAGACCTCAGAAAAAAAATGGTAGACCTCCACAAGTCTGGTTCATCCTTGGGAGCAATTTCCAAATGCCTGAAGGTACCACGTTCATCTGTACAAACAATAGTACGCAAGTATAAACACCATGGGACCACGCAGACCGTCATACCGCTTAGGAAGAAGACGCATTCTGTTCTTGGTGCGAAAAGTGCAAATCAATCCCAGAACAACAGCAAAGGACCTTGTGAAGATGCTTGAGGAAACAGGTACAAAAGTATCTATATCCACAGTAAAACGAGTCCTATATCGACATAACCTGAAAGGTCGCTCAGCAAGGAAAAAGCCACTGCTCCAAAACCGCCATAAAAAAGCCAGACTACGGTTTGCAACGGCACATGGGGACAAAGATCGTACTTTTTGGAGAAATGTCCTCTGGTCTGATGAAACAAAAATAGAACTGTTTGGCCATAATGACCATCGTTATGTTTGGAGGAAAAAGGGGGGCTTGCAAGTCGAAGAACACCATCACAACCATGAAGCACGGGGGTGGCAGCATCATGCTGTGGGGGTGCTTTGTTGCAGGAGGGTCTGGTGCACTTCACAAAATAGATGGCATCATGAGGAAGGAAAATGATGTGGAAATATAGAAGCAACATCTCAAGACATCAGTCAGGAAGTTAAAGCTTGGTCGCAAATGGTCTTCCAAATGGACAATGACCCCAAGCATACCTCCAAAGTTGTGGAAAAATGGCTTAAGGACAACAAAGTCAAGGTATTGGAGTGGCCATCACAAAGCCCTGACATCAATCCTATAGAACATTTGTGGGCAGAACTGAAAAAGCGTGTGCGAGCAAGGAGGCCTACAAACCTGACTCAGTTACACCAGCTCTGTCAGGAGGAATGGGCCAAAATTCACCCAATTTATTGTGGGAAGCTTGTGGAAGGCTATCCGAAACGTTTGAACCAAGTTAAACAATTTAAAGGCAATGCTACCAAATACTAATTGAGTGTATGTAAACATCTGACCCACTGGGAATGTGATGAAATAAATAAAAGCTGAAATAAATTATTCTCTCTACTATTATTCTGACATTTCACATTCATAAAATAAAGTGGTGATCCTAACTGACCTAAAACAGGGAATTTTTTACTAGGATTAAATGTCAGGAATTGTGAAAAACTGAGTTTAAATGTATTTGGCTTAGGTGTATGTAAACTTCCGACTTCAACTGTACACTCAGTGGCCTGTTTATTAGTTATACCCATCTAGTACCGGGTCGGACAACCCTTTGACTACAGAACAGCCTGAATTATTCGGGGCATGGCGACGTTGTACCGTTGACAGCAGGCCAGATGGGGCCATGGACGAGGCAATGTTTTTCCACTCCTCAATTATCCAGTGTTGGTGATCACGTGCCCACTGGAGCCGCTTCTTCTTGTTTTCAGCTGATAGGAGTAGAACCCGGTGTGGTCGTCTGCTGCAACAGCCCATCCGTGACAAGGACCGACGAGTTGTGCGTTCCCGAGATGCCATTCTACACACCACTGTTGTACTGTGCCGCTGTTTGTAGCCCTCCTGTTAGCTTGCACGATTCTTGCCATTGTCCTTCGACCTCTCAGGACTGCCACTAACTAGATGCTTTTAGTTTGTCGCACCATTCTTGGTCAACCCAAGACACTGTCATGAGTGAAAATAGTTTCTGAGATACTGGAAATGGCGCGCCTTCCACCGAATATCATACCATGCTCAAAGTCGCTTAGGTTACTCGTTTAGCCCATCCTAACATTTAATCGAACAGTAACTGAATGCCTCGATGCCTCGATGCCTGTCTGCCTGCTTTATATAGCAAGCCACGGCCACGTGACTCACTGTCTGTAGGAGCGAACCATTTTCGTGAACGGCCTCTGAGTATATTTCATAATTACAACAGGATATTGTTTTCAACCCCTTTCTTTCACTTCTATGGTATCAAACACCAAACCTGTGATCAAAAGAGCAGGGACTATAAGGAGGGCTATGTATGAGGCAGGGCATCCAACCTGCCAGTAAATTAATAGGTGTCATGGAGGTTATGCAAAGAAGAAATTAGATTGAAAATTTCAGGAAACCCTCCTCTTCTCATTTCTAAGAGACAGTTAAGAATGAAAAAAGACATTTGGCCATGGAGCGAGTCCCCATTTCTTTGTGTAGCTATTTGAATAGCCTCCACCTCTCTCATCGTCTCTGCCTCTCTCTCTCTCTCTCTCTCTCTCTCTCTCTCTCTCTCTCTCTCTCTCTCTCTCTCTCTCTCTCTCAGGTTCTTTTTGTGTTGCAGCCCCATCTTTATTAATGTAGCAGCGGTGGGTGCTCCAGACAAGATCCAAGAGAACACCTGGGTTGTGTCCCACATGGCCCCCCTATTCCCTATATAGTGCACTACTTTAGACCAGAGCACTGAGTAGTGCCCTACAGGGAATAGGGGGCCATGTGGGACGTCGCCCCTGTGTTTGATTTCTCAGACAGCAATTTCCCTTATTAGCTGAATATTCAATTAGACTGCACGTGGCCTGTATTGTGTTGGATCTACCCTGTAAGATCTGGGTTAAACGCTTGGTCACTTTGAAGGGTTTGAGCGCTCCCACATCGTTCACAAGATAAAGTCTTTATTCGTCCCAAATGGCACCCTATTCCCTACATAGTGAACTCCATTCCCTACAGGGCCCTGGTCAAAATCAGTATACTATATAGGGAATAGGGTGCCATTTTGGACATAGTAGACAGTCATTAAACATCCAGGGCTGCTGCTGATGTTTGATGCTCAAGAGGAGCTTGGTTTAAAGATATCACCAAACACTTGTGGCTGGTCTTGAACTGTCAGGGTTACAAAGACTTACTGTCAGGGTTACAATGACTTACTGTCAGGGTTACAATGACTTACTGTCAGGGTTACAAAGACTTACTGTCAGGGTTACAAAGACTTACTGTCAGGGTTACAATGACTTACTGTCAGGGTTACAGTGACTTACTGTCAGGGTTACAATGACTTACTGTCAGGGTTACAGTGACTTACTGTCAGGGTTACAATGACTTACTGTCAGGGTTACAAAGACTTACTGTCAGGGTTACAATGACTTACTGTCAGGGTTACAGTGACTTACTGTCAGGGTTACAATGACTTACTGTCAGGGTTACAGTGACTTACTCTCAGGGTTACAATGACTTACTGTCAGGGTTACAATGACTTACTGTCAGGGTTACAGTGACTTACTGTCAGGGTTACAATGACTTACTGTCAGGGTTACAATGACTTACTGTCAGGGTTACAGTGACTTACTGTCAGGGTTACAATGACTTACTGTCAGGGTTACAATGACTTACTGTCAGGGTTACAGTGACTTACTGTCAGGGTTACAATGACTTACTGTCAGGGTTACAATGACTTACTGTCAGGGTTACAGTGACTTACTGTCAGGGTTACAATGACTTACTGTCAGGGTTACAATGACTTACTGTCAGGGTTACAATGACTTACTGTCAGGGTTACAGTGACTTACTGTCAGGGTTACAATGACTTACTGTCAGGGTTACAATGACTTACTGTCAGGGTTACAATGACTTACTGTCGGGGTTACAGTGACTTACTGTCAGGGTTACAATGACTTACTGTCAGGGTTACAATGACTTACTGTCAGGGTTACAGTGACTTACTGTCAGGGTTACAATGACTTACTGTCAGGGTTACAATGACTTACTGTCAGGGTTACAATGACTTACTGTCAGGGTTACAGTGACTTACTGTCAGGGTTACAATGACTTACTGTCAGGGTTACAATGACTTACTGTCAGGGTTACAGTGACTTACTGTCAGGGTTACAATGACTTACTGTCAGGGTTACAGTGACTTGCTGTCAGGGTTACAATGACTTGCTGTCAGGGTTACAATGACTTACTGTCAGGGTTACAATTACTTACTGTTGGGGTTACAATGACTTACTGTCGGGGTTACAGTAACTTACTGTCAGGGTTACAATGACTTACTGTCAGGGTTACAATGACTTACTGTCAGGGCTACAATGACTTACTGTCAGGGTTACAATGACTTACTGTCAGGGTTACAATGACTTACTGTCAGGGTTACAGTGACTTACTGTCAGGGTTACAATGACTTACTGTCGGGGTTACATTGACTTACTGTCAGGGCTACAATGACTTACTGTCAGGGTTACAATGACTTACTGTCGGGGTTACAGTGACTTACTGTTGGGGTTACATTGATTTACTGTCAGGGTTACAATGACTTACTGTCAGGGTTACAATTACTTACTGTTGGGGTAACAATGACTTACTGTCAGGGCTACAATGACTTACTGTTGGGGTTACAATGACTTACTGTCAGGGCTACAACGACTTACTGTCGGGGCTACAATGACTTACTGTCAAGGCTACAAAGACTTACTGTCAGGGTTACAATGACTTACTGTCAGGGCTACATTGACTTACTGTCAGGGTTACAATGACTTACTGTCAGGGTTACAATGACTTACTGTCAGGGTTACAATGACTTACTGTCAGGGTTGCAATGACTTACTGTCAGGGTTACAATTACTTACTGTCAGGGTTACAATGACTTACTGTCACAGTGTTGAACATCGAGCTGATAGGTAGGTAAGTATGTAGGTAGATAGGTAGATAGATAACCAAGTCCTTCTGCTGCTCCTCAACCTATAACCTACAATATGTCCAGTCCTCAAACCTATAACCTACAATATGTCCAGTCCTCAAACCTATAACCTACAATATGTCCAGTCCTCAAACCTATAACCTACAATATGTCCAGTCCTCAAACCTATAACCTACAATATGTCCAGTCCTCAAACCTATAACCTACAATATGTCCAGTCCTCAAACCTATAACCTACAATATGTCCAGTCCTCAAAACTATAACCTACAATATGTCCAGTCCTCAAACCTATAACCTACAATATGTCCAGTCCTCAAACCTATAACCTACAATATGTCCAGTCCTCAAACCTATAACCTACAATGTACCCAATCCTTGTCTTGGTGAGCTCCGTATGCCTTAGATGAGACAAACACTGATTCCCCCTTTAGACTCTAAACCAGAATATAGCCCAACTTGTCATGTGTTGGTACTTCAGGTAATACTTGAGGTATTATGGCTAAGGCACAATCAGCAGTAGATGGATGGGATACTCTGAATATACCGGGAGGTTCAAGAGTCCTTCATTACAGCCAGAAGCCTGAAGAGTCTGATTAACCTGGGTAGGGTAGGACAGACAGACAGACAGATAGGTGGATATCAACCCCAATCACACATGATTAGAGATATTTTCTCTCTGTGAGATCAAAAGAAGATTCTCCAATGCAGGGTAGGGTACCTCAGCCTAGTACAATCTGTTTATCTCACACTAACTCATTACTGTATAGGACACTGTTTTGAACAAATTAGCCATATTAAGCCACCGCACAAACGAATGAACATGATGGAAAACTTCAGGTCCCCCTCTGTCAATGTAATCTTATTCATGATGATTTCAAAGGCCAAATGTATCCTAGAATATAATTATCCTATACCCGGCGAAGCTTAGTGTATCCTGTCCTTATGATGTAAGATACAGCGCCTTCAGAAAGCCAATATAAAGCCTTCAGAAAGTATTCACACCCTTTTACTTTTTCCACATGTTGTTGTGCTACAGCCGAGATTTAAAATGGATCAAATGGAGATGTTGTGTCACTGATCTACCAGCATAACGCCAGCATAAAGCCAGCATAAAGCCAGAATAAAGCCATTATAAAGCCAGCATAAAGCCAGCATAAAGCCAGCATAATGCCAGCATAACGCCATTATAAAGCCAGCATAACGCCAGCATAACGCCATTATAAAGCCAGCATAAAGCCAGCATAAAGCCAGCATAACGCCAGCATAAAGCCATTATAAAGCCAGCATAAAGCCAGCATAAAGCCATTATAAAGCCAGCATAAAGCCAGCATAACACCAGCATTAAGCCACTATAAAGCCAGCATAAAGCCAGCATAAAGCCAGCATAAAGCCAGAATAAAGCCATTATAAAGCCATTATAAAGCCAGCATAAAGCCTCATAAAGCCAGCATGAAGCCTTTATAAAGCCATTATAAAGCCATTATAGAGCCATTATAAAGACAATATAAAGCCAGCATAAAGCCATTATAAAGCCAGCATAAAGCCATTATATAGCCATTATAAAGCCAGCATAACGCCAGCATAAAGCCAGCATAAAGCAAGCACATTGCCATCATAAAACCAGCATAAAGCCAGCATAAAGCCAGCATAAAGCCTGCATAAAGCCAGAATAATGCCAGCATAAAACCAGCATAACGCCAGCATAAAGCAATTATAAAGCCAGCATAAAGCCAGCATAAAGCCAGCATAAAGCCAGCATAAATCAGCATAAAGCCAGCATAACACCAGCATAAAGCCAGCAAAAAGCCAGCATAACGCCAGCAAAACGTCAGCATAAAGCCAGCATATTGCCATCATAAAACCAGCATAAAGCCAGCATAAAGCCAGCATAAAGCCAGCATAAAGCATGCATAAAGCCAGCATAAAGCCAATATTAAAACAGCAGAAATCAGCATAAAGCCAGCATAAAGCCAGCATAAAGCCAGCATAAAGCCAGCATAAAGCCAGCACAACCCTGCATAAAACCACTATAAAGCCAGCATAAAACCAGCATAAAGCCAACATAAAGCCAGCATAAAGCCAGCATAAATCAGCATAAAGCCAGCATAACGCCAGCATAAAGCCAGCATAAAGCCAGCATAAAGCCAGCATAAAGCCAGCATAAAGCATGCATAAAGCCAGCATAAAGCCAATATTAAAACAGCAGAAATCAGCATAAAGCCAGCATAAAGCCAGCATAAAGCCAGCACAACCCTGCATAAAACCACTATAAAGCCAGCATAAAACCAGCATAAAGCCAACATAAAGCCAGCATAAAGCCAGCATAAATCAGCATAAAGCCAGCATAACGCAAGCATAAAGCCATCATAAAGCCAGCATAACGCCAGCATAAAGCCAGAATAAAGCCAGCAAAAAGCCAGCATAACGCCAGCAAAACGCCAGCAAAACGCCAGCATACAGCCAGCATAAAGCCAACATAAAGCCAGCATAAAGCCAGCATAAATCAGCATAAAGCCAGCATAACGCCAGCATTAAGCCAGCATAAAGCCAGCATAACGCCAGCATAAAGCCAGCATAAAGCCAGCAAAAAGCCAGCATAACGCCAGCAAAACGCCAGCAAAACGCCAGCATATAGCCAGCATAAAGACAGCATAAAGACAGCATAAAGCCAGCATAACGGCAGCATAAAGCCAGCATAAAGCCAATATAAAGCCAGCATAACGCCAGCATAAAGCCAGCATAATGCCAGCATAACGGCAGCATAAAGCCAGCATAAAGCCAGCATAAAGCCAACATAAAGCCAGCATAAATCAGCATAAAGCCAGCATAACTCCAGCATAAAGCCAGCATAAAGCCAGCAAAAAGCCAGCATAAAGCCAGCATAAAGCCAGCATAACGCCAGCATAAAGACAGCATAACGCCAGCATAAAGCCAGCATAAAGCCAGCATTACGCCAGCATAAAACCAATATAAAGCCAGCATAACGCCAGCATAAAGCCAGCATAACGCCAGCATAAAGCCAGCATAAAGCCAGCATAACGCCTGCATAAAGCCAACATAAAGCCAATATAAAGCCAGCATAACGCCAGCATAACGCCAGCATAAAGCCAGCATAACGCCACTATAAAGCCAGCATAAAGCCAGCATAATGGCAGCATAACGCCAGCATAAAACCACTATAAAGCCAGCATAACACCAGCATAAAGCCACCAAAAAAGCCAGTAAAACGCCACTATAAAGCCAGCATAAAGCCAGCATAATGGCAGCATAACGCCAGCATAAAACCACTATAAAGCCAGCATAACACCAGCATAAAGCCACCATAAAGCCAGTATAACGCCACTATAAAGCCAGCATAAAGCCAGCATAAAGCCTGCATAAAGCCAGCATAAAGCCACTATAAAGCCAGCATAACGCCAGCATAAAGCCAGCATAAAGCCAGCATAAAGCATGCATAAAGCCAGCATAAAGCCAATATTAAGCCAGCATAAATCAGCATAAAGCCAGCATAAAGCAAGCATAAAGCCAATATAAAGCCAGCATAACGCCAGCATAAAGCCAGCATAACGCCAGCATAACCCTGCATAAAACCACTATAAAGCCAGCATAACACCAGCATAAAGCCAGCATAAAGCCACCATAACGACACTATAAAGATGGCATAAAGCCAGCATAACGCCAGCATAAAGCCAGCATGAAGCCAGCATATAGCCAGCATAAAGACAGCATAAAGACAGCATAAAGCCAGCATAACGGCAGCATAAAGCCAGCATAAAGCCAATATAAAGCCAGCATAATGCCAGCATAAAGCCAGCATAACGGCATTATAAAGCCAGCATAAAGTCAGCATAAAGCCAGCATAAATCAGCATAAAGCCAGCATAAAGCCAGCAAAAAGCCAGCATAAATCAGCATAAAGCCAGCATAACGCCAGCATAAAGCCAGCATAACGCCAGCATAAAGCCAGCATAATGCCAGCATAACGGCAGCATAAAGCCAGCATAAAACCAGCATAAAGCCAGCATAAAGCCAGCATAACGCCACTATAAAGTCAGCATAAAGCCAGCATAACGCCAGCATAACGCCAGCATAAAACCACTATAAAGCCAGCATAACGCCAGCATAAAGCCAGCATAAAGCCAGCATATAGCCAGCAAAACGCCAGCATAAAGCCAGCATAACGTCAGCATAACGCCAGCATAACGCCAGCATAAAGCCAGTATAAAGCCAGCATAACGCCAGCATAAAGACAGCATAAAGCCAGCATAACGCCAGCATAACGCCAGCATAAAGCCAGCATAAAGCCAGCATAACGCCAGCATAACGCCATTATAAAGCCAGCATAACGCCAGCATAAAGCCAGCAGAAAGCCAGCATAACGCCAGCACAACGCCAGCATAAAGCCAATTTAAAGCTAGCATAACGCCAGCATAACGGCAGCATAACGCCAGCATAACGCCATTATAAAGCCAGCATAATGCCAGTATAAAGCCAGCATAAAGCCAGCATAACGCCAGCATAACGAAATTATAAAGCCAGCATAATGCCAGTATAACACCAGCATAAAGCCAGCACAAAGCCAGCATAACGCCACTATAAAGCCGGCATAAAGCCAGCATAACGCCAGCATAAAGCCAGCATGAAGCCAGCATATAGCCAGCATAAAGACAGCATAAATACAGCATAAAGCCAGCATAACGGCAGCATAAAGCCAGCATAAAGCCAGCATAAAGCCAGCATAAAGCCAGCATAAATCAGCATAAAGCCAGCATAACGCCAGCATAAAGCCAGCATAAAGCCAGCAAAAAGCCAGCATAAAGCCAGCATAAAGCCAGCATAAAGCCAGCATAACGCCAGCATAAAGACAGCATAAAGACAGCATTACGCCAGCATAAAGCCAGCATAAAGCCAGCATTACGCCAGCATAAAGCCAGCATAAAGCCAGCATAACGCCAGCATAAAGCCAATATAAAGCCAGCATAACGACAGCATAAAGCCAGCATAACGCCAGCATAACGCCATTATAAAGCCAGCATAACGCCAGCATAAAGCCAGCAGAAAGCCAGCATAACGCCAGCATAACGCCAGCATAAATCCAATATAAAGCCAGCATAACGCCAGCATAACGCCAGCATAACACCAGCATAACACCATTATAAAGCCAGCATAATGCCAGTATAAAGCCAGCATAAAGCCAGCATAAAGCCAGCATAAAGCCAGCATAAATCAGCATAAAGCCAGCATAACGCCAGCATAAAGCCAGCATAAAGTCAGCATAAAGCCAGCATAAATCAGCATAAAGCCAGCATAAAGCCAGCATAAAGCCAGCATAAATCAGCATAAAGCCAGCATAACGCCAGCATAAAGCCAGCATAACGCCAGCATAAAGCCAGCATAATACCAGCATAAAGCCAGCATAAAGCCAGCATAACGCCACTATAAAGTCAGCATAAAGCCAGCATAACGCCAGCATAACGCCAGCATAAAACCACTATAAAGCCAGCATAACGCCAGCATAAAGCCAGCATAAAGCCAGCATATAGCCAGCAAAACGCCAGCATAAAGCCAGCATAAAGCCAGCATAACGCCAGCATAACGCCAGCAAAACGCCAGCATAAAGCCAGTATAAAGCCAGCATAACGCCAGCATAAAGCCAGCATAAAGCCAGCATATAGCCAGCATAACGCCAGCATAAAGACAGCAAAAAGCCAGCATAACGCCAGCATAACGCCAGCATAAAGCCAGCATAAAGCCAGCATAAAGCCAGCATAACGCCAGCTTTAAGCCATCATAACGCCAGCATAACGCCATTATAAAGCCAGCATAACGCCAGCATAAAGCCAGCAGAAAGCCAGCATAACGCCAGCACAACGCCAGCTTAAAGCCAATATAAAGCCAGCATAACGCCAGCATAACGCCAGCATAACGCCAGCATAACGCCATTATAAAGCCAGCATAATGCCAGTATAAAGCCAGCATAAAGCCAGCACAAAGCCAGCATAACGCCACTATAAAGCCGGCATAAAGCCAGCATAACGCCAGCATAAAGCCAATATAAAGCCAGCATAACGACAGCATAAAGCCAGCATAACGCCAGCATAACGCCATTATAAAGCCAGCATAACGCCAGCATAACACCAGCATAATGCCATTTTAAAGCCAGCATAATGCCAGTATAAAGCCAGCATAAAGCCAGCATAACGCCATTATAAAGCCAGCATAATGCCAGTATAACACCAGCATAAAGCCAGCACAAAGCCAGCATAACGCCACTATAAAGCCGGCATAACACCAGCATAATGCCAGTATAACACAAGCATAAAGCCAGCACAAAGCCAGCATAACACCACTATAAAGCCGGCATAAAGCCAGCATAACGCCAGCATAAAGCCAGCATGAAGCCAGCATATAGCCAGCATAAAGACAGCATAAAGACAGCATAAAGCCAGCATAACGGCAACATAAAGCCATCATAAAGCCAATATAAAGCCAGCATGAAGCCAGCATAAATCAGCATAAAGCCAGCATAACGCCAGCATAAAGCCAGCATAAAGCCAGCAAAAAGCCATTATAAAGCCAGCATAAAGCCAGCATAAAGCCAGCATAACGCCAGCATAAAGACAGCTTAAAGCCAGCATAACGCCAGCATAAAGCCAGCATAAAGCCAGCATAAAGCCAGCATAAAACCAGCATAAAGCCAGCATAACGCCAGCATAAAGCCAATATAAAGCCAGCATAACGACAGCATAAAGCCAGCATAACGCCATTATAAAGCCAGCATAACACCATTATAAAGCCAGCATAAAGCCAATGTAAAGCCAGCATAACGCCAGCATAAAGCCAGCATTACGGCAGCATAACGCCAGCATAAAACCACTATAAAGCCAGCATAACACCAGCATAAAGCCAGCATAAAGCCAGCATAAAGCCAGCATAACGCCACTATAAAGCCAGCATAAAGCCAGCATAACGCCAGCATTACGCCAGCATAAAGCCAATATAAAGCCAGCATAACGCCAGCTTTAAGCCAGCATAACACCAGCATAAAGCCAGCATAAAGCCAGCATAACGCCAGCATAAAGCCAACATAAAGTCAGTATAAAGCCAGCATAACGCCAGCATAAAGCCAGCATAACGGCAGCATAACGGCAGCATAAAACCACTATAAAGCCAGCATAACACCAGCATAAAGCCAGCATAAAGCCAGCATAACGCCAAATAAAGCCAGCATAAAGCCAGCATAATGGCAGCATAACGCCAGCATAAAACCACTATAAAGCCAGCATAACACCAGCATAAAGCCACCATAAAGCCAGTATAACGCCACTATAAGGCCAGCATAAAGCCAGCATAAAGCCAGCATAAAGCCTGCATAAAGCCTGCATAAAGCCAGCATAATGCCAGCATAAAGCCAGCATAACGCCAGCATAAAGCCAGTATAAAGCCAGCATAAAGCCAGCATAACGCCAGCATAAAGCCAACATAAACCCAGCATAAAGCCAGCATAAATCAGCATAAAGCCAGCATAACGCTAGCATAAAGCCAGCAAAAAGCCAGCATAACGCCAGCAAAACGCCAGCAAAACGCCAGCATAAAGCCAGCATAACGCCATCATAAAGCCAGCATAAAGCCACAATAAAGCCAGCATAACGCCAGCATAAAGCCAGCATAAAGCCAGCATAAAGCATGCATAAAGCCAGCATAAAGCCAATATTAAGCCAGCATAAATCAGCATAAAGCCAGCATAAATCCAGCATAAAGCCAGCATAAAGCCAATATAAAGCCAGCATAACGGCAGCATAAAGCCACCATAACGCCAGCATAACCCTGCATAAAAACACTATAAAGCCAGCATAACACCAGCATAACGCCAGCATAAAGCCAGCATAACGCCACTATAAAGCCTGCATAAAGCCAGCATAACGCCAGCATAAAGCCAGCATGAAGCCAGCATATAGCCAGCATAAAGACAGCATAAAGACAGCATAATGCCAGCATAACGGCAGCATAAAGCCAGCATAAAGCCAATATAAAGCCAGCATAACGCCAGCATAAAGCCAGCATAATGCCAGCATAACGCCATTATAAAGCAGGCATAACGCCAGCATAAAGCCAGCATAATGCCAGCATAACGGCAGCATAAAGCCAGCATAAAGCCAGCATAAATCAGCATAAAGCCAGCATAAAGCCAGCATAACGCCAGCATAAAGCCAGCATAAAGCCACCATAAATCAGCATAAAGCCAGCATAAAGCCAGCATAAAGCCAGCATAAATCAGCATAAAGCCAGCATAACGCCAGCATAAAGCCAGCATAACGCCAGCATAAAGCCAGCATAATGCCAGCATAACGGCAGCATAAAGCCAGCATAAAGCCAGCATAATGCCAGCATAACGGCAGCATAAAGCCAGCATAAAGCCAGCATAAAGCCAGCATAAAGCCAGCATAAATCAGCATAAAGCCAGCATAACGCCAGCATATAGCCAGCATAACACCAGCATAAAGCCACCATAAAGCCAGTATAACGCCACTATAAAGCCAGCATAAAGCCAGCATAAAGCCTGCATAAAGCCAGCATAAAGCCACTATAAAGCCAGCATAACGCCAGCATAAAGCCAGCATAAAGCCAGCATAAAGCATGCATAAAGCCAGCATAAAGCCAATATTAAGCCAGCATAAATCAGCATAAAGCCAGCATAAAGCAAGCATAAAGCCAATATAAAGCCAGCATAACGCCAGCATAAAGCCAGCATAACGCCAGCATAACCCTGCATAAAACCACTATAAAGCCAGCATAACACCAGCATAAAGCCAGCATAAAGCCACCATAACGACACTATAAAGATGGCATAAAGCCAGCATAACGCCAGCATAAAGCCAGCATGAAGCCAGCATATAGCCAGCATAAAGACAGCATAAAGACAGCATAAAGCCAGCATAACGGCAGCATAAAGCCAGCATAAAGCCAATATAAAGCCAGCATAATGCCAGCATAAAGCCAGCATAACGGCATTATAAAGCCAGCATAAAGTCAGCATAAAGCCAGCATAAATCAGCATAAAGCCAGCATAAAGCCAGCAAAAAGCCAGCATAAATCAGCATAAAGCCAGCATAACGCCAGCATAAAGCCAGCATAACGCCAGCATAAAGCCAGCATAATGCCAGCATAACGGCAGCATAAAGCCAGCATAAAACCAGCATAAAGCCAGCATAAAGCCAGCATAACGCCACTATAAAGTCAGCATAAAGCCAGCATAACGCCAGCATAACGCCAGCATAAAACCACTATAAAGCCAGCATAACGCCAGCATAAAGCCAGCATAAAGCCAGCATATAGCCAGCAAAACGCCAGCATAAAGCCAGCATAACGTCAGCATAACGCCAGCATAACGCCAGCATAAAGCCAGTATAAAGCCAGCATAACGCCAGCATAAAGACAGCATAAAGCCAGCATAACGCCAGCATAACGCCAGCATAAAGCCAGCATAAAGCCAGCATAACGCCAGCATAACGCCATTATAAAGCCAGCATAACGCCAGCATAAAGCCAGCAGAAAGCCAGCATAACGCCAGCACAACGCCAGCATAAAGCCAATTTAAAGCTAGCATAACGCCAGCATAACGGCAGCATAACGCCAGCATAACGCCATTATAAAGCCAGCATAATGCCAGTATAAAGCCAGCATAAAGCCAGCATAACGCCAGCATAACGAAATTATAAAGCCAGCATAATGCCAGTATAACACCAGCATAAAGCCAGCACAAAGCCAGCATAACGCCACTATAAAGCCGGCATAAAGCCAGCATAACGCCAGCATAAAGCCAGCATGAAGCCAGCATATAGCCAGCATAAAGACAGCATAAATACAGCATAAAGCCAGCATAACGGCAGCATAAAGCCAGCATAAAGCCAGCATAAAGCCAGCATAAAGCCAGCATAAATCAGCATAAAGCCAGCATAACGCCAGCATAAAGCCAGCATAAAGCCAGCAAAAAGCCAGCATAAAGCCAGCATAAAGCCAGCATAAAGCCAGCATAACGCCAGCATAAAGACAGCATAAAGACAGCATTACGCCAGCATAAAGCCAGCATAAAGCCAGCATTACGCCAGCATAAAGCCAGCATAAAGCCAGCATAACGCCAGCATAAAGCCAATATAAAGCCAGCATAACGACAGCATAAAGCCAGCATAACGCCAGCATAACGCCATTATAAAGCCAGCATAACGCCAGCATAAAGCCAGCAGAAAGCCAGCATAACGCCAGCATAACGCCAGCATAAATCCAATATAAAGCCAGCATAACGCCAGCATAACGCCAGCATAACACCAGCATAACACCATTATAAAGCCAGCATAATGCCAGTATAAAGCCAGCATAAAGCCAGCATAAAGCCAGCATAAAGCCAGCATAAATCAGCATAAAGCCAGCATAACGCCAGCATAAAGCCAGCATAAAGTCAGCATAAAGCCAGCATAAATCAGCATAAAGCCAGCATAAAGCCAGCATAAAGCCAGCATAAATCAGCATAAAGCCAGCATAACGCCAGCATAAAGCCAGCATAACGCCAGCATAAAGCCAGCATAATACCAGCATAAAGCCAGCATAAAGCCAGCATAACGCCACTATAAAGTCAGCATAAAGCCAGCATAACGCCAGCATAACGCCAGCATAAAACCACTATAAAGCCAGCATAACGCCAGCATAAAGCCAGCATAAAGCCAGCATATAGCCAGCAAAACGCCAGCATAAAGCCAGCATAAAGCCAGCATAACGCCAGCATAACGCCAGCAAAACGCCAGCATAAAGCCAGTATAAAGCCAGCATAACGCCAGCATAAAGCCAGCATAAAGCCAGCATATAGCCAGCATAACGCCAGCATAAAGACAGCAAAAAGCCAGCATAACGCCAGCATAACGCCAGCATAAAGCCAGCATAAAGCCAGCATAAAGCCAGCATAACGCCAGCTTTAAGCCATCATAACGCCAGCATAACGCCATTATAAAGCCAGCATAACGCCAGCATAAAGCCAGCAGAAAGCCAGCATAACGCCAGCACAACGCCAGCTTAAAGCCAATATAAAGCCAGCATAACGCCAGCATAACGCCAGCATAACGCCAGCATAACGCCATTATAAAGCCAGCATAATGCCAGTATAAAGCCAGCATAAAGCCAGCACAAAGCCAGCATAACGCCACTATAAAGCCGGCATAAAGCCAGCATAACGCCAGCAAAAAGCCAATATAAAGCCAGCATAACGACAGCATAAAGCCAGCATAACGCCAGCATAACGCCATTATAAAGCCAGCATAACGCCAGCATAACACCAGCATAATGCCATTTTAAAGCCAGCATAATGCCAGTATAAAGCCAGCATAAAGCCAGCATAACGCCATTATAAAGCCAGCATAATGCCAGTATAACACCAGCATAAAGCCAGCACAAAGCCAGCATAACGCCACTATAAAGCCGGCATAACACCAGCATAATGCCAGTATAACACAAGCATAAAGCCAGCACAAAGCCAGCATAACACCACTATAAAGCCGGCATAAAGCCAGCATAACGCCAGCATAAAGCCAGCATGAAGCCAGCATATAGCCAGCATAAAGACAGCATAAAGACAGCATAAAGCCAGCATAACGGCAGCATAAAGCCATCATAAAGCCAATATAAAGCCAGCATGAAGCCAGCATAAATCAGCATAAAGCCAGCATAACGCCAGCATAAAGCCAGCATAAAGCCAGCAAAAAGCCATTATAAAGCCAGCATAAAGCCAGCATAAAGCCAGCATAACGCCAGCATAAAGACAGCTTAAAGCCAGCATAACGCCAGCATAAAGCCAGCATAAAGCCAGCATAAAGCCAGCATAAAACCAGCATAAAGCCAGCATAACGCCAGCATAAAGCCAATATAAAGCCAGCATAACGACAGCATAAAGCCAGCATAACGCCATTATAAAGCCAGCATAACACCATTATAAAGCCAGCATAAAGCCAATGTAAAGCCAGCATAACGCCAGCATAAAGCCAGCATTACGGCAGCATAACGCCAGCATAAAACCACTATAAAGCCAGCATAACACCAGCATAAAGCCAGCATAAAGCCAGCATAAAGCCAGCATAACGCCACTATAAAGCCAGCATAAAGCCAGCATAACGCCAGCATTACGCCAGCATAAAGCCAATATAAAGCCAGCATAACGCCAGCTTTAAGCCAGCATAACACCAGCATAAAGCCAGCATAAAGCCAGCATAACGCCAGCATAAAGCCAACATAAAGTCAGTATAAAGCCAGCATAACGCCAGCATAAAGCCAGCATAACGGCAGCATAACGGCAGCATAAAACCACTATAAAGCCAGCATAACACCAGCATAAAGCCAGCATAAAGCCAGCATAACGCCAAATAAAGCCAGCATAAAGCCAGCATAATGGCAGCATAACGCCAGCATAAAACCACTATAAAGCCAGCATAACACCAGCATAAAGCCACCATAAAGCCAGTATAACGCCACTATAAGGCCAGCATAAAGCCAGCATAAAGCCAGCATAAAGCCTGCATAAAGCCTGCATAAAGCCAGCATAATGCCAGCATAAAGCCAGCATAACGCCAGCATAAAGCCAGTATAAAGCCAGCATAAAGCCAGCATAACGCCAGCATAAAGCCAACATAAACCCAGCATAAAGCCAGCATAAATCAGCATAAAGCCAGCATAACGCTAGCATAAAGCCAGCAAAAAGCCAGCATAACGCCAGCAAAACGCCAGCAAAACGCCAGCATAAAGCCAGCATAACGCCATCATAAAGCCAGCATAAAGCCACAATAAAGCCAGCATAACGCCAGCATAAAGCCAGCATAAAGCATGCATAAAGCCAGCATAAAGCCAATATTAAGCCAGCATAAATCAGCATAAAGCCAGCATAAATCCAGCATAAAGCCAGCATAAAGCCAATATAAAGCCAGCATAACGGCAGCATAAAGCCACCATAACGCCAGCATAACCCTGCATAAAAACACTATAAAGCCAGCATAACACCAGCATAACGCCAGCATAAAGCCAGCATAACGCCAGCAAAAAGCCAGCATAAAGCCAGCATAAAGCCAGCATAAAGCCAGCATAACGCCAGCATAAAGACAGCATAAAGACAGCATTACGCCAGCATAAAGCCAGCATAAAGCCAGCATTACGCCAGCATAAAGCCAGCATAAAGCCAGCATAACGCCAGCATAAAGCCAATATAAAGCCAGCATAACGACAGCATAAAGCCAGCATAACGCCAGCATAACGCCATTATAAAGCCAGCATAACGCCAGCATAAAGCCAGCAGAAAGCCAGCATAACGCCAGCATAACGCCAGCATAAATCCAATATAAAGCCAGCATAACGCCAGCATAACGCCAGCATAACACCAGCATAACACCATTATAAAGCCAGCATAATGCCAGTATAAAGCCAGCATAAAGCCAGCATAAAGCCAGCATAAAGCCAGCATAAATCAGCATAAAGCCAGCATAACGCCAGCATAAAGCCAGCATAAAGTCAGCATAAAGCCAGCATAAATCAGCATAAAGCCAGCATAAAGCCAGCATAAAGCCAGCATAAATCAGCATAAAGCCAGCATAACGCCAGCATAAAGCCAGCATAACGCCAGCATAAAGCCAGCATAATACCAGCATAAAGCCAGCATAAAGCCAGCATAACGCCACTATAAAGTCAGCATAAAGCCAGCATAACGCCAGCATAACGCCAGCATAAAACCACTATAAAGCCAGCATAACGCCAGCATAAAGCCAGCATAAAGCCAGCATATAGCCAGCAAAACGCCAGCATAAAGCCAGCATAAAGCCAGCATAACGCCAGCATAACGCCAGCAAAACGCCAGCATAAAGCCAGTATAAAGCCAGCATAACGCCAGCATAAAGCCAGCATAAAGCCAGCATATAGCCAGCATAACGCCAGCATAAAGACAGCAAAAAGCCAGCATAACGCCAGCATAACGCCAGCATAAAGCCAGCATAAAGCCAGCATAAAGCCAGCATAACGCCAGCTTTAAGCCATCATAACGCCAGCATAACGCCATTATAAAGCCAGCATAACGCCAGCATAAAGCCAGCAGAAAGCCAGCATAACGCCAGCACAACGCCAGCTTAAAGCCAATATAAAGCCAGCATAACGCCAGCATAACGCCAGCATAACGCCAGCATAACGGCATTATAAAGCCAGCATAATGCCAGTATAAAGCCAGCATAAAGCCAGCACAAAGCCAGCATAACGCCACTATAAAGCCGGCATAAAGCCAGCATAACGCCAGCATAAAGCCAATATAAAGCCAGCATAACGACAGCATAAAGCCAGCATAACGCCAGCATAACGCCATTATAAAGCCAGCATAACGCCAGCATAACACCAGCATAATGCCATTTTAAAGCCAGCATAATGCCAGTATAAAGCCAGCATAAAGCCAGCATAACGCCATTATAAAGCCAGCATAATGCCAGTATAACACCAGCATAAAGCCAGCACAAAGCCAGCATAACGCCACTATAAAGCCGGCATAACACCAGCATAATGCCAGTATAACACAAGCATAAAGCCAGCACAAAGCCAGCATAACACCACTATAAAGCCGGCATAAAGCCAGCATAACGCCAGCATAAAGCCAGCATGAAGCCAGCATATAGCCAGCATAAAGACAGCATAAAGACAGCATAAAGCCAGCATAACGGCAGCATAAAGCCATCATAAAGCCAATATAAAGCCAGCATGAAGCCAGCATAAATCAGCATAAAGCCAGCATAACGCCAGCATAAAGCCAGCATAAAGCCAGCAAAAAGCCATTATAAAGCCAGCATAAAGCCAGCATAAAGCCAGCATAACGCCAGCATAAAGACAGCTTAAAGCCAGCATAACGCCAGCATAAAGCCAGCATAAAGCCAGCATAAAGCCAGCATAAAACCAGCATAAAGCCAGCATAACGCCAGCATAAAGCCAATATAAAGCCAGCATAACGACAGCATAAAGCCAGCATAACGCCATTATAAAGCCAGCATAACACCATTATAAAGCCAGCATAAAGCCAATGTAAAGCCAGCATAACGCCAGCATAAAGCCAGCATTACGGCAGCATAACGCCAGCATAAAACCACTATAAAGCCAGCATAACACCAGCATAAAGCCAGCATAAAGCCAGCATAAAGCCAGCATAACGCCACTATAAAGCCAGCATAAAGCCAGCATAACGCCAGCATTACGCCAGCATAAAGCCAATATAAAGCCAGCATAACGCCAGCTTTAAGCCAGCATAACACCAGCATAAAGCCAGCATAAAGCCAGCATAACGCCAGCATAAAGCCAACATAAAGTCAGTATAAAGCCAGCATAACGCCAGCATAAAGCCAGCATAACGGCAGCATAACGGCAGCATAAAACCACTATAAAGCCAGCATAACACCAGCATAAAGCCAGCATAAAGCCAGCATAACGCCAAATAAAGCCAGCATAAAGCCAGCATAATGGCAGCATAACGCCAGCATAAAACCACTATAAAGCCAGCATAACACCAGCATAAAGCCACCATAAAGCCAGTATAACGCCACTATAAGGCCAGCATAAAGCCAGCATAAAGCCAGCATAAAGCCTGCATAAAGCCTGCATAAAGCCAGCATAATGCCAGCATAAAGCCAGCATAACGCCAGCATAAAGCCAGTATAAAGCCAGCATAAAGCCAGCATAACGCCAGCATAAAGCCAACATAAACCCAGCATAAAGCCAGCATAAATCAGCATAAAGCCAGCATAACGCTAGCATAAAGCCAGCAAAAAGCCAGCATAACGCCAGCAAAACGCCAGCAAAACGCCAGCATAAAGCCAGCATAACGCCATCATAAAGCCAGCATAAAGCCACAATAAAGCCAGCATAACGCCAGCATAAAGCCAGCATAAAGCCAGCATAAAGCATGCATAAAGCCAGCATAAAGCCAATATTAAGCCAGCATAAATCAGCATAAAGCCAGCATAAATCCAGCATAAAGCCAGCATAAAGCCAATATAAAGCCAGCATAACGGCAGCATAAAGCCACCATAACGCCAGCATAACCCTGCATAAAAACACTATAAAGCCAGCATAACACCAGCATAACGCCAGCATAAAGCCAGCATAACGCCACTATAAAGCCTGCATAAAGCCAGCATAACGCCAGCATAAAGCCAGCATGAAGCCAGCATATAGCCAGCATAAAGACAGCATAAAGACAGCATAATGCCAGCATAACGGCAGCATAAAGCCAGCATAAAGCCAATATAAAGCCAGCATAACGCCAGCATAAAGCCAGCATAATGCCAGCATAACGCCATTATAAAGCAGGCATAACGCCAGCATAAAGCCAGCATAATGCCAGCATAACGGCAGCATAAAGCCAGCATAAAGCCAGCATAAATCAGCATAAAGCCAGCATAAAGCCAGCATAACGCCAGCATAAAGCCAGCATAAAGCCACCATAAATCAGCATAAAGCCAGCATAAAGCCAGCATAAAGCCAGCATAAATCAGCATAAAGCCAGCATAACGCCAGCATAAAGCCAGCATAACGCCAGCATAAAGCCAGCATAATGCCAGCATAACGGCAGCATAAAGCCAGCATAAAGCCAGCATAAAGCCAGCATAAAGCCAGCATAAATCAGCATAAAGCCAGCATAACGCCAGCATATAGCCAGCATAAAGCCAGCAAAAAGCCAGCATGAAGTCAGCATAAAGCCAGCATAACGCCAGCATAAAGCCAGCATAATGCCAGCATAACGGCAGCATAAAGCCAGCATAAAGCCACTATAAAGTCAGCATAAAGCCAGCATAACGCCAGCATAACGCCAGCATAAAACCACTATAAAGCCAGCATAACGCCAGCATAAAGCCAGCATAAAGCCAGCATATAGCCAGCAAAACGCCAGCATAAAGCCAGCATAAAGCCAGCATAAAGCCAGCATAACACCACTATAAAGCCAGCATAAAGCCAGCATAACGCCAGCATTACGCCAGCATAAAGCCAATATAAAGCCAGCATAACGCCAGCATTAAGCCAGCATAACACCAGCATAAAGCCAGCATAAAGCCAGCATAACGCCAGCATAAAGCCAACATAAAGTCAGTATAAAGCCAGCATAACGCCAGCATAAAGCCAGCATAACGGCAGCATAACGGCAGCATAAAACCACTATAAAGCCAGCATAACACCAGCATAAAGCCAGCATAAAGCCAGCATAACGCCAAATAAAGCCAGCATAAAGCCAGCATAATGGCAGCATAACGCCAGCATAAAACCACTATAAAGCCAGCATAACACCAGCATAAAGCCACCATAAAGCCAGTATAACGCCACTATAAGGCCAGCATAAAGCCAGCATAAAGCCTGCATAAAGCCTGCATAAAGCCAGCATAATGCCAGCATAAAGCCAGCATAACGCCAGCATAAAGCCAGTATAAAGCCAGCATAAAGCCAGCATAACGCCAGCATAAAGCCAACATAAACCCAGCATAAAGCCAGCATAAATCAGCATAAAGCCAGCATAACGCTAGCATAAAGCCAGCAAAAAGCCAGCATAACGCCAGCAAAACGCCAGCAAAACGCCAGCATAAAGCCAGCATAACGCCATCATAAAGCCAGCATAAAGCCACAATAAAGCCAGCATAACGCCAGCATAAAGCCAGCATAAAGCCAGCATAAAGCATGCATAAAGCCAGCATAAAGCCAATATTAAGCCAGCATAAATCAGCATAAAGCCAGCATAAATCCAGCATAAAGCCAGCATAAAGCCAATATAAAGCCAGCATAACGGCAGCATAAAGCCACCATAACGCCAGCATAACCCTGCATAAAAACACTATAAAGCCAGCATAACACCAGCATAAAGCCAGCATAAAGCCAGCATAACGCCACTATAAAGCCTGCATAAAGCCAGCATAACGCCAGCATAAAGCCAGCATGAAGCCAGCATATAGCCAGCATAAAGACAGCATAAAGACAGCATAATGCCAGCATAACGGCAGCATAAAGCCAGCATAAAGCCAATATAAAGCCAGCATAACGCCAGCATAAAGCCAGCATAATGCCAGCATAACGCCATTATAAAGCAGGCATAACGCCAGCATAAAGCCAGCATAATGCCAGCATAACGGCAGCATAAAGCCAGCATAAAGCCAGCATAAATCAGCATAAAGCCAGCATAAAGCCAGCATAACGCCAGCATAAAGCCAGCATAAAGCCACCATAAATCAGCATAAAGCCAGCATAAAGCCAGCATAAAGCCAGCATAAATCAGCATAAAGCCAGCATAACGCCAGCATAAAGCCAGCATAACGCCAGCATAAAGCCAGCATAATGCCAGCATAACGGCAGCATAAAGCCAGCATAAAGCCAGCATAAAGCCAGCATAAAGCCAGCATAAATCAGCATAAAGCCAGCATAACGCCAGCATATAGCCAGCATAAAGCCAGCAAAAAGCCAGCATGAAGTCAGCATAAAGCCAGCATAACGCCAGCATAAAGCCAGCATAATGCCAGCATAACGGCAGCATAAAGCCAGCATAAAGCCACTATAAAGTCAGCATAAAGCCAGCATAACGCCAGCATAACGCCAGCATAAAACCACTATAAAGCCAGCATAACGCCAGCATAAAGCCAGCATAAAGCCAGCATATAGCCAGCAAAACGCCAGCATAAAGCCAGCATAAAGCCAGCATAACGCCAGCATAACGCCAGCAAAACGCCAGCATAAAGCCAGTATAAAGCCAGCATAACGCCAGCATAAAGCCAGCATAAAGCCAGCATATAGCCAGCATAACGCCAGCATAAAGACAGCAAAAAGCCAGCATAACGCCAGCATAACGCCAGCATAAAGCCAGCATAAAGCCAGCATAAAGCCAGCATAACGCCAGCATAACGCCAGCAAAACGCCAGCATAAAGCCATTATAAAGCCAGCATAAAGCCAGCATAACACCAGCATTAAGCCACTATAAAGCCAGCATAAAGCCAGCATAAAGCCAGCATAAAGCCAGAATAAAGCCATTATAAAGCCATTATAAAGCCAGCATAAAGCCTCATAAAGCCAGCATGAAGCCTTTATAAAGCCATTATAAAGCCATTATAGAGCCATTATAAAGACAATATAAAGCCAGAATAAAGCCATTATAAAGCCAGCATAAAGCCATTATATAGCCATTATAAAGCCAGCATAACGCCAGCATAAAGCCAGCATAAAGCAAGCACATTGCCATCATAAAACCAGCATAAAGCCAGCATAAAGCCAGCATAAAGCCTGCATAAAGCCAGAATAATGCCAGCATAAAACCAGCATAACGCCAGCATAAAGCAATTATAAAGCCAGCATAAAGCCAGCATAAAGCCAGCATAAAGCCAGCATAAATCAGCATAAAGCCAGCATAACACCAGCATAAAGCCAGCAAAAAGCCAGCATAACGCCAGCAAAACGTCAGCATAAAGCCAGCATATTGCCATCATAAAACCAGCATAAAGCCAGCATAAAGCCAGCATAAAGCCAGCATAAAGCATGCATAAAGCCAGCATAAAGCCAATATTAAAACAGCAGAAATCAGCATAAAGCCAGCATAAAGCCAGCATAAAGCCAGCATAAAGCCAGCATAAAGCCAGCACAACCCTGCATAAAACCACTATAAAGCCAGCATAAAACCAGCATAAAGCCAACATAAAGCCAGCATAAAGCCAGCATAAATCAGCATAAAGCCAGCATAACGCCAGCATAAAGCCAGCATAAAGCCAGCATAAAGCCAGCATAAAGCCAGCATAAAGCATGCATAAAGCCAGCATAAAGCCAATATTAAAACAGCAGAAATCAGCATAAAGCCAGCATAAAGCCAGCATAAAGCCAGCACAACCCTGCATAAAACCACTATAAAGCCAGCATAAAACCAGCATAAAGCCAACATAAAGCCAGCATAAAGCCAGCATAAATCAGCATAAAGCCAGCATAACGCAAGCATAAAGCCATCATAAAGCCAGCATAACGCCAGCATAAAGCCAGAATAAAGCCAGCAAAAAGCCAGCATAACGCCAGCAAAACGCCAGCAAAACGCCAGCATACAGCCAGCATAAAGCCAACATAAAGCCAGCATAAAGCCAGCATAAATCAGCATAAAGCCAGCATAACGCCAGCATTAAGCCAGCATAAAGCCAGCATAACGCCAGCATAAAGCCAGCATAAAGCCAGCAAAAAGCCAGCATAACGCCAGCAAAACGCCAGCAAAACGCCAGCATATAGCCAGCATAAAGACAGCATAAAGACAGCATAAAGCCAGCATAACGGCAGCATAAAGCCAGCATAAAGCCAATATAAAGCCAGCATAACGCCAGCATAAAGCCAGCATAATGCCAGCATAACGGCAGCATAAAGCCAGCATAAAGCCAGCATAAAGCCAACATAAAGCCAGCATAAATCAGCATAAAGCCAGCATAACTCCAGCATAAAGCCAGCATAAAGCCAGCAAAAAGCCAGCATAAAGCCAGCATAAAGCCAGCATAACGCCAGCATAAAGACAGCATAACGCCAGCATAAAGCCAGCATAAAGCCAGCATTACGCCAGCATAAAACCAATATAAAGCCAGCATAACGCCAGCATAAAGCCAGCATAACGCCAGCATAAAGCCAGCATAAAGCCAGCATAACGCCTGCATAAAGCCAACATAAAGCCAATATAAAGCCAGCATAACGCCAGCATAACGCCAGCATAAAGCCAGCATAACGCCACTATAAAGCCAGCATAAAGCCAGCATAATGGCAGCATAACGCCAGCATAAAACCACTATAAAGCCAGCATAACACCAGCATAAAGCCACCATAAAGCCAGTATAACGCCACTATAAAGCCAGCATAAAGCCAGCATAATGGCAGCATAACGCCAGCATAAAACCACTATAAAGCCAGCATAACACCAGCATAAAGCCACCATAAAGCCAGTATAACGCCACTATAAAGCCAGCATAAAGCCAGCATAAAGCCTGCATAAAGCCAGCATAAAGCCACTATAAAGCCAGCATAACGCCAGCATAAAGCCAGCATAAAGCCAGCATAAAGCATGCATAAAGCCAGCATAAAGCCAATATTAAGCCAGCATAAATCAGCATAAAGCCAGCATAAAGCAAGCATAAAGCCAATATAAAGCCAGCATAACGCCAGCATAAAGCCAGCATAACGCCAGCATAACCCTGCATAAAACCACTATAAAGCCAGCATAACACCAGCATAAAGCCAGCATAAAGCCACCATAACGACACTATAAAGATGGCATAAAGCCAGCATAACGCCAGCATAAAGCCAGCATGAAGCCAGCATATAGCCAGCATAAAGACAGCATAAAGACAGCATAAAGCCAGCATAACGGCAGCATAAAGCCAGCATAAAGCCAATATAAAGCCAGCATAATGCCAGCATAAAGCCGGCATAACGGCATTATAAAGCCAGCATAAAGTCAGCATAAAGCCAGCATAAATCAGCATAAAGCCAGCATAAAGCCAGCAAAAAGCCAGCATAAATCAGCATAAAGCCAGCATAACGCCAGCATAAAGCCAGCATAACGCCAGCATAAAGCCAGCATAATGCCAGCATAACGGCAGCATAAAGCCAGCATAAAACCAGCATAAAGCCAGCATAAAGCCAGCATAACGCCACTATAAAGTCAGCATAAAGCCAGCATAACGCCAGCATAACGCCAGCATAAAACCACTATAAAGCCAGCATAACGCCAGCATAAAGCCAGCATAAAGCCAGCATATAGCCAGCAAAACGCCAGCATAAAGCCAGCATAACGTCAGCATAACGCCAGCATAACGCCAGCATAAAGCCAGTATAAAGCCAGCATAACGCCAGCATAAAGACAGCATAAAGCCAGCATAACGCCAGCATAACGCCAGCATAAAGCCAGCATAAAGCCAGCATAACGCCAGCATAACGCCATTATAAAGCCAGCATAACGCCAGCATAAAGCCAGCAGAAAGCCAGCATAACGCCAGCACAACGCCAGCATAAAGCCAATTTAAAGCTAGCATAACGCCAGCATAACGGCAGCATAACGCCAGCATAACGCCATTATAAAGCCAGCATAATGCCAGTATAAAGCCAGCATAAAGCCAGCATAACGCCAGCATAACGAAATTATAAAGCCAGCATAATGCCAGTATAACACCAGCATAAAGCCAGCACAAAGCCAGCATAACGCCACTATAAAGCCGGCATAAAGCCAGCATAACGCCAGCATAAAGCCAGCATGAAGCCAGCATATAGCCAGCATAAAGACAGCATAAATACAGCATAAAGCCAGCATAACGGCAGCATAAAGCCAGCATAAAGCCAGCATAAAGCCAGCATAAAGCCAGCATAAATCAGCATAAAGCCAGCATAACGCCAGCATAAAGCCAGCATAAAGCCAGCAAAAAGCCAGCATAAAGCCAGCATAAAGCCAGCATAAAGCCAGCATAACGCCAGCATAAAGACAGCATAAAGACAGCATTACGCCAGCATAAAGCCAGCATAAAGCCAGCATTACGCCAGCATAAAGCCAGCATAAAGCCAGCATAACGCCAGCATAAAGCCAATATAAAGCCAGCATAACGACAGCATAAAGCCAGCATAACGCCAGCATAACGCCATTATAAAGCCAGCATAACGCCAGCATAAAGCCAGCAGAAAGCCAGCATAACGCCAGCATAACGCCAGCATAAATCCAATATAAAGCCAGCATAACGCCAGCATAACGCCAGCATAACACCAGCATAACACCATTATAAAGCCAGCATAATGCCAGTATAAAGCCAGCATAAAGCCAGCATAAAGCCAGCATAAAGCCAGCATAAATCAGCATAAAGCCAGCATAACGCCAGCATAAAGCCAGCATAAAGTCAGCATAAAGCCAGCATAAATCAGCATAAAGCCAGCATAAAGCCAGCATAAAGCCAGCATAAATCAGCATAAAGCCAGCATAACGCCAGCATAAAGCCAGCATAACGCCAGCATAAAGCCAGCATAATACCAGCATAAAGCCAGCATAAAGCCAGCATAACGCCACTATAAAGTCAGCATAAAGCCAGCATAACGCCAGCATAACGCCAGCATAAAACCACTATAAAGCCAGCATAACGCCAGCATAAAGCCAGCATAAAGCCAGCATATAGCCAGCAAAACGCCAGCATAAAGCCAGCATAAAGCCAGCATAACGCCAGCATAACGCCAGCAAAACGCCAGCATAAAGCCAGTATAAAGCCAGCATAACGCCAGCATAAAGCCAGCATAAAGCCAGCATATAGCCAGCATAACGCCAGCATAAAGACAGCAAAAAGCCAGCATAACGCCAGCATAACGCCAGCATAAAGCCAGCATAAAGCCAGCATAAAGCCAGCATAACGCCAGCTTTAAGCCATCATAACGCCAGCATAACGCCATTATAAAGCCAGCATAACGCCAGCATAAAGCCAGCAGAAAGCCAGCATAACGCCAGCACAACGCCAGCTTAAAGCCAATATAAAGCCAGCATAACGCCAGCATAACGCCAGCATAACGCCAGCATAACGCCATTATAAAGCCAGCATAATGCCAGTATAAAGCCAGCATAAAGCCAGCACAAAGCCAGCATAACGCCACTATAAAGCCGGCATAAAGCCAGCATAACGCCAGCATAAAGCCAATATAAAGCCAGCATAACGACAGCATAAAGCCAGCATAACGCCAGCATAACGCCATTATAAAGCCAGCATAACGCCAGCATAACACCAGCATAATGCCATTTTAAAGCCAGCATAATGCCAGTATAAAGCCAGCATAAAGCCAGCATAACGCCATTATAAAGCCAGCATAATGCCAGTATAACACCAGCATAAAGCCAGCACAAAGCCAGCATAACGCCACTATAAAGCCGGCATAACACCAGCATAATGCCAGTATAACACAAGCATAAAGCCAGCACAAAGCCAGCATAACACCACTATAAAGCCGGCATAAAGCCAGCATAACGCCAGCATAAAGCCAGCATGAAGCCAGCATATAGCCAGCATAAAGACAGCATAAAGACAGCATAAAGCCAGCATAACGGCAGCATAAAGCCATCATAAAGCCAATATAAAGCCAGCATGAAGCCAGCATAAATCAGCATAAAGCCAGCATAACGCCAGCATAAAGCCAGCATAAAGCCAGCAAAAAGCCATTATAAAGCCAGCATAAAGCCAGCATAAAGCCAGCATAACGCCAGCATAAAGACAGCTTAAAGCCAGCATAACGCCAGCATAAAGCCAGCATAAAGCCAGCATAAAGCCAGCATAAAACCAGCATAAAGCCAGCATAACGCCAGCATAAAGCCAATATAAAGCCAGCATAACGACAGCATAAAGCCAGCATAACGCCATTATAAAGCCAGCATAACACCATTATAAAGCCAGCATAAAGCCAATGTAAAGCCAGCATAACGCCAGCATAAAGCCAGCATTACGGCAGCATAACGCCAGCATAAAACCACTATAAAGCCAGCATAACACCAGCATAAAGCCAGCATAAAGCCAGCATAAAGCCAGCATAACGCCACTATAAAGCCAGCATAAAGCCAGCATAACGCCAGCATTACGCCAGCATAAAGCCAATATAAAGCCAGCATAACGCCAGCTTTAAGCCAGCATAACACCAGCATAAAGCCAGCATAAAGCCAGCATAACGCCAGCATAAAGCCAACATAAAGTCAGTATAAAGCCAGCATAACGCCAGCATAAAGCCAGCATAACGGCAGCATAACGGCAGCATAAAACCACTATAAAGCCAGCATAACACCAGCATAAAGCCAGCATAAAGCCAGCATAACGCCAAATAAAGCCAGCATAAAGCCAGCATAATGGCAGCATAACGCCAGCATAAAACCACTATAAAGCCAGCATAACACCAGCATAAAGCCACCATAAAGCCAGTATAACGCCACTATAAGGCCAGCATAAAGCCAGCATAAAGCCAGCATAAAGCCTGCATAAAGCCTGCATAAAGCCAGCATAATGCCAGCATAAAGCCAGCATAACGCCAGCATAAAGCCAGTATAAAGCCAGCATAAAGCCAGCATAACGCCAGCATAAAGCCAACATAAACCCAGCATAAAGCCAGCATAAATCAGCATAAAGCCAGCATAACGCTAGCATAAAGCCAGCAAAAAGCCAGCATAACGCCAGCAAAACGCCAGCAAAACGCCAGCATAAAGCCAGCATAACGCCATCATAAAGCCAGCATAAAGCCACAATAAAGCCAGCATAACGCCAGCATAAAGCCAGCATAAAGCCAGCATAAAGCATGCATAAAGCCAGCATAAAGCCAATATTAAGCCAGCATAAATCAGCATAAAGCCAGCATAAATCCAGCATAAAGCCAGCATAAAGCCAATATAAAGCCAGCATAACGGCAGCATAAAGCCACCATAACGCCAGCATAACCCTGCATAAAAACACTATAAAGCCAGCATAACACCAGCATAACGCCAGCATAAAGCCAGCATAACGCCACTATAAAGCCTGCATAAAGCCAGCATAACGCCAGCATAAAGCCAGCATGAAGCCAGCATATAGCCAGCATAAAGACAGCATAAAGACAGCATAATGCCAGCATAACGGCAGCATAAAGCCAGCATAAAGCCAATATAAAGCCAGCATAACGCCAGCATAAAGCCAGCATAATGCCAGCATAACGCCATTATAAAGCAGGCATAACGCCAGCATAAAGCCAGCATAATGCCAGCATAACGGCAGCATAAAGCCAGCATAAAGCCAGCATAAATCAGCATAAAGCCAGCATAAAGCCAGCATAACGCCAGCATAAAGCCAGCATAAAGCCACCATAAATCAGCATAAAGCCAGCATAAAGCCAGCATAAAGCCAGCATAAATCAGCATAAAGCCAGCATAACGCCAGCATAAAGCCAGCATAACGCCAGCATAAAGCCAGCATAATGCCAGCATAACGGCAGCATAAAGCCAGCATAAAGCCAGCATAAAGCCAGCATAAATCAGCATAAAGCCAGCATAACGCCAGCATATAGCCAGCATAAAGCCAGCAAAAAGCCAGCATGAAGTCAGCATAAAGCCAGCATAACGCCAGCATAAAGCCAGCATAATGCCAGCATAACGGCAGCATAAAGCCAGCATAAAGCCACTATAAAGTCAGCATAAAGCCAGCATAACGCCAGCATAACGCCAGCATAAAACCACTATAAAGCCAGCATAACGCCAGCATAAAGCCAGCATAAAGCCAGCATATAGCCAGCAAAACGCCAGCATAAAGCCAGCATAAAGCCAGCATAAAGCCAGCATAACACCACTATAAAGCCAGCATAAAGCCAGCATAACGCCAGCATTACGCCAGCATAAAGCCAATGTAAAGCCAGCATAACGCCAGCATTAAGCCAGCATAACACCAGCATAAAGCCAGCATAAAGCCAGCATAACGCCAGCATAAAGCCAACATAAAGTCAGTATAAAGCCAGCATAACGCCAGCATAAAGCCAGCATAACGGCAGCATAACGGCAGCATAAAACCACTATAAAGCCAGCATAACACCAGCATAAAGCCAGCATAAAGCCAGCATAACGCCAAATAAAGCCAGCATAAAGCCAGCATAATGGCAGCATAACGCCAGCATAAAACCACTATAAAGCCAGCATAACACCAGCATAAAGCCACCATAAAGCCAGTATAACGCCACTATAAGGCCAGCATAAAGCCAGCATAAAGCCTGCATAAAGCCTGCATAAAGCCAGCATAATGCCAGCATAAAGCCAGCATAACGCCAGCATAAAGCCAGTATAAAGCCAGCATAAAGCCAGCATAACGCCAGCATAAAGCCAACATAAACCCAGCATAAAGCCAGCATAAATCAGCATAAAGCCAGCATAACGCTAGCATAAAGCCAGCAAAAAGCCAGCATAACGCCAGCAAAACGCCAGCAAAACGCCAGCATAAAGCCAGCATAACGCCATCATAAAGCCAGCATAAAGCCACAATAAAGCCAGCATAACGCCAGCATAAAGCCAGCATAAAGCCAGCATAAAGCATGCATAAAGCCAGCATAAAGCCAATATTAAGCCAGCATAAATCAGCATAAAGCCAGCATAAATCCAGCATAAAGCCAGCATAAAGCCAATATAAAGCCAGCATAACGGCAGCATAAAGCCACCATAACGCCAGCATAACCCTGCATAAAAACACTATAAAGCCAGCATAACACCAGCATAAAGCCAGCATAAAGCCAGCATAACGCCACTATAAAGCCTGCATAAAGCCAGCATAACGCCAGCATAAAGCCAGCATGAAGCCAGCATATAGCCAGCATAAAGACAGCATAAAGACAGCATAATGCCAGCATAACGGCAGCATAAAGCCAGCATAAAGCCAATATAAAGCCAGCATAACGCCAGCATAAAGCCAGCATAATGCCAGCATAACGCCATTATAAAGCAGGCATAACGCCAGCATAAAGCCAGCATAATGCCAGCATAACGGCAGCATAAAGCCAGCATAAAGCCAGCATAAATCAGCATAAAGCCAGCATAAAGCCAGCATAACGCCAGCATAAAGCCAGCATAAAGCCACCATAAATCAGCATAAAGCCAGCATAAAGCCAGCATAAAGCCAGCATAAATCAGCATAAAGCCAGCATAACGCCAGCATAAAGCCAGCATAACGCCAGCATAAAGCCAGCATAATGCCAGCATAACGGCAGCATAAAGCCAGCATAAAGCCAGCATAAAGCCAGCATAAAGCCAGCATAAATCAGCATAAAGCCAGCATAACGCCAGCATATAGCCAGCATAAAGCCAGCAAAAAGCCAGCATGAAGTCAGCATAAAGCCAGCATAACGCCAGCATAAAGCCAGCATAATGCCAGCATAACGGCAGCATAAAGCCAGCATAAAGCCACTATAAAGTCAGCATAAAGCCAGCATAACGCCAGCATAACGCCAGCATAACGCCAGCATAAAACCACTATAAAGCCAGCATAACGCCAGCATAAAGCCAGCATAAAGCCAGCATATAGCCAGCAAAACGCCAGCATAAAGCCAGCATAAAGCCAGCATAACGCCAGCATAACGCCAGCAAAACGCCAGCATAAAGCCAGTATAAAGCCAGCATAACGCCAGCATAAAGCCAGCATAAAGCCAGCATATAGCCAGCATAACGCCAGCATAAAGACAGCAAAAAGCCAGCATAACGCCAGCATAACGCCAGCATAAAGCCAGCATAAAGCCAGCATAAAGCCAGCATAACGCCAGCATAACGCCAGCAAAACGCCAGCATAAAGCCAGTATAAAGCCAGCATAACGCCAGCATAAAGCCAGCATAAAGCCAGCATATAGCCAGCATAACGCCAACATAAAGCCAGCATAACGCTAGCATAAAGCCAGTATAAAGCCAGCATAACGCCAGCATAAAGCCAGCATAAAGCCAGCATATAGCCAGCATAACGCCAGCATAAAGACAGCATAAAGCCAATATAAAGCCAGCATAACGCCAGCATAAAGCCAGCATAATGCCAGCATAACGCCATTATAAAGCAGGCATAACGCCAGCATAAAGCCAGCATAATGCCAGCATAACGGCAGCATAAAGCCAGCATAAAGCCAGCATAAATCAGCATAAAGCCAGCATAAAGCCAGCATAACGCCAGCATAAAGCCAGCATAAAGCCAGCATAAATCAGCATAAAGCCAGCATAAAGCCAGCATAAAGCCAGCATAAATCAGCATAAAGCCAGCATAACGCCAGCATAAAGCCAGCATAACGCCAGCATAACGCCAGCATAAAACCACTATAAAGCCAGCATAACGCCAGCATAAAGCCAGCATAAAGCCAGCATATAGCCAGCAAAACGCCAGCATAAAGCCAGCATAAAGCCAGCATAACGCCAGCATAACGCCAGCAAAACGCCAGCATAAAGCCAGTATAAAGCCAGCATAACGCCAGCATAAAGCCAGCATAAAGCCAGCATATAGCCAGCATAACGCCAGCATAAAGACAGCAAAAAGCCAGCATAACGCCAGCATAACGCCAGCATAAAGCCAGCATAAAGCCAGCATAAAGCCAGCATAACGCCAGCATAACGCCAGCAAAACGCCAGCATAAAGCCATTATAAAGCCAGCATAAAGCCAGCATAACACCAGCATTAAGCCACTATAAAGCCAGCATAAAGCCAGCATAAAGCCAGCATAAAGCCAGAATAAAGCCATTATAAAGCCATTATAAAGCCAGCATAAAGCCTCATAAAGCCAGCATGAAGCCTTTATAAAGCCATTATAAAGCCATTATAGAGCCATTATAAAGACAATATAAAGCCAGAATAAAGCCATTATAAAGCCAGCATAAAGCCATTATATAGCCATTATAAAGCCAGCATAACGCCAGCATAAAGCCAGCATAAAGCAAGCACATTGCCATCATAAAACCAGCATAAAGCCAGCATAAAGCCAGCATAAAGCCTGCATAAAGCCAGAATAATGCCAGCATAAAACCAGCATAACGCCAGCATAAAGCAATTATAAAGCCAGCATAAAGCCAGCATAAAGCCAGCATAAAGCCAGCATAAATCAGCATAAAGCCAGCATAACACCAGCATAAAGCCAGCAAAAAGCCAGCATAACGCCAGCAAAACGTCAGCATAAAGCCAGCATATTGCCATCATAAAACCAGCATAAAGCCAGCATAAAGCCAGCATAAAGCCAGCATAAAGCATGCATAAAGCCAGCATAAAGCCAATATTAAAACAGCAGAAATCAGCATAAAGCCAGCATAAAGCCAGCATAAAGCCAGCATAAAGCCAGCATAAAGCCAGCACAACCCTGCATAAAACCACTATAAAGCCAGCATAAAACCAGCATAAAGCCAACATAAAGCCAGCATAAAGCCAGCATAAATCAGCATAAAGCCAGCATAACGCCAGCATAAAGCCAGCATAAAGCCAGCATAAAGCCAGCATAAAGCCAGCATAAAGCATGCATAAAGCCAGCATAAAGCCAATATTAAAACAGCAGAAATCAGCATAAAGCCAGCATAAAGCCAGCATAAAGCCAGCACAACCCTGCATAAAACCACTATAAAGCCAGCATAAAACCAGCATAAAGCCAACATAAAGCCAGCATAAAGCCAGCATAAATCAGCATAAAGCCAGCATAACGCAAGCATAAAGCCATCATAAAGCCAGCATAACGCCAGCATAAAGCCAGAATAAAGCCAGCAAAAAGCCAGCATAACGCCAGCAAAACGCCAGCAAAACGCCAGCATACAGCCAGCATAAAGCCAACATAAAGCCAGCATAAAGCCAGCATAAATCAGCATAAAGCCAGCATAACGCCAGCATTAAGCCAGCATAAAGCCAGCATAACGCCAGCATAAAGCCAGCATAAAGCCAGCAAAAAGCCAGCATAACGCCAGCAAAACGCCAGCAAAACGCCAGCATATAGCCAGCATAAAGACAGCATAAAGACAGCATAAAGCCAGCATAACGGCAGCATAAAGCCAGCATAAAGCCAATATAAAGCCAGCATAACGCCAGCATAAAGCCAGCATAATGCCAGCATAACGGCAGCATAAAGCCAGCATAAAGCCAGCATAAAGCCAACATAAAGCCAGCATAAATCAGCATAAAGCCAGCATAACTCCAGCATAAAGCCAGCATAAAGCCAGCAAAAAGCCAGCATAAAGCCAGCATAAAGCCAGCATAACGCCAGCATAAAGACAGCATAACGCCAGCATAAAGCCAGCATAAAGCCAGCATTACGCCAGCATAAAACCAATATAAAGCCAGCATAACGCCAGCATAAAGCCAGCATAACGCCAGCATAAAGCCAGCATAAAGCCAGCATAACGCCTGCATAAAGCCAACATAAAGCCAATATAAAGCCAGCATAACGCCAGCATAACGCCAGCATAAAGCCAGCATAACGCCACTATAAAGCCAGCATAAAGCCAGCATAATGGCAGCATAACGCCAGCATAAAACCACTATAAAGCCAGCATAACACCAGCATAAAGCCACCATAAAGCCAGTATAACGCCACTATAAAGCCAGCATAAAGCCAGCATAATGGCAGCATAACGCCAGCATAAAACCACTATAAAGCCAGCATAACACCAGCATAAAGCCACCATAAAGCCAGTATAACGCCACTATAAAGCCAGCATAAAGCCAGCATAAAGCCTGCATAAAGCCAGCATAAAGCCACTATAAAGCCAGCATAACGCCAGCATAAAGCCAGCATAAAGCCAGCATAAAGCATGCATAAAGCCAGCATAAAGCCAATATTAAGCCAGCATAAATCAGCATAAAGCCAGCATAAAGCAAGCATAAAGCCAATATAAAGCCAGCATAACGCCAGCATAAAGCCAGCATAACGCCAGCATAACCCTGCATAAAACCACTATAAAGCCAGCATAACACCAGCATAAAGCCAGCATAAAGCCACCATAACGACACTATAAAGATGGCATAAAGCCAGCATAACGCCAGCATAAAGCCAGCATGAAGCCAGCATATAGCCAGCATAAAGACAGCATAAAGACAGCATAAAGCCAGCATAACGGCAGCATAAAGCCAGCATAAAGCCAATATAAAGCCAGCATAATGCCAGCATAAAGCCGGCATAACGGCATTATAAAGCCAGCATAAAGTCAGCATAAAGCCAGCATAAATCAGCATAAAGCCAGCATAAAGCCAGCAAAAAGCCAGCATAAATCAGCATAAAGCCAGCATAACGCCAGCATAAAGCCAGCATAACGCCAGCATAAAGCCAGCATAATGCCAGCATAACGGCAGCATAAAGCCAGCATAAAACCAGCATAAAGCCAGCATAAAGCCAGCATAACGCCACTATAAAGTCAGCATAAAGCCAGCATAACGCCAGCATAACGCCAGCATAAAACCACTATAAAGCCAGCATAACGCCAGCATAAAGCCAGCATAAAGCCAGCATATAGCCAGCAAAACGCCAGCATAAAGCCAGCATAACGTCAGCATAACGCCAGCATAACGCCAGCATAAAGCCAGTATAAAGCCAGCATAACGCCAGCATAAAGACAGCATAAAGCCAGCATAACGCCAGCATAACGCCAGCATAAAGCCAGCATAAAGCCAGCATAACGCCAGCATAACGCCATTATAAAGCCAGCATAACGCCAGCATAAAGCCAGCAGAAAGCCAGCATAACGCCAGCACAACGCCAGCATAAAGCCAATTTAAAGCTAGCATAACGCCAGCATAACGGCAGCATAACGCCAGCATAACGCCATTATAAAGCCAGCATAATGCCAGTATAAAGCCAGCATAAAGCCAGCATAACGCCAGCATAACGAAATTATAAAGCCAGCATAATGCCAGTATAACACCAGCATAAAGCCAGCACAAAGCCAGCATAACGCCACTATAAAGCCGGCATAAAGCCAGCATAACGCCAGCATAAAGCCAGCATGAAGCCAGCATATAGCCAGCATAAAGACAGCATAAATACAGCATAAAGCCAGCATAACGGCAGCATAAAGCCAGCATAAAGCCAGCATAAAGCCAGCATAAAGCCAGCATAAATCAGCATAAAGCCAGCATAACGCCAGCATAAAGCCAGCATAAAGCCAGCAAAAAGCCAGCATAAAGCCAGCATAAAGCCAGCATAAAGCCAGCATAACGCCAGCATAAAGACAGCATAAAGACAGCATTACGCCAGCATAAAGCCAGCATAAAGCCAGCATTACGCCAGCATAAAGCCAGCATAAAGCCAGCATAACGCCAGCATAAAGCCAATATAAAGCCAGCATAACGACAGCATAAAGCCAGCATAACGCCAGCATAACGCCATTATAAAGCCAGCATAACGCCAGCATAAAGCCAGCAGAAAGCCAGCATAACGCCAGCATAACGCCAGCATAAATCCAATATAAAGCCAGCATAACGCCAGCATAACGCCAGCATAACACCAGCATAACACCATTATAAAGCCAGCATAATGCCAGTATAAAGCCAGCATAAAGCCAGCATAAAGCCAGCATAAAGCCAGCATAAATCAGCATAAAGCCAGCATAACGCCAGCATAAAGCCAGCATAAAGTCAGCATAAAGCCAGCATAAATCAGCATAAAGCCAGCATAAAGCCAGCATAAAGCCAGCATAAATCAGCATAAAGCCAGCATAACGCCAGCATAAAGCCAGCATAACGCCAGCATAAAGCCAGCATAATACCAGCATAAAGCCAGCATAAAGCCAGCATAACGCCACTATAAAGTCAGCATAAAGCCAGCATAACGCCAGCATAACGCCAGCATAAAACCACTATAAAGCCAGCATAACGCCAGCATAAAGCCAGCATAAAGCCAGCATATAGCCAGCAAAACGCCAGCATAAAGCCAGCATAAAGCCAGCATAACGCCAGCATAACGCCAGCAAAACGCCAGCATAAAGCCAGTATAAAGCCAGCATAACGCCAGCATAAAGCCAGCATAAAGCCAGCATATAGCCAGCATAACGCCAGCATAAAGACAGCAAAAAGCCAGCATAACGCCAGCATAACGCCAGCATAAAGCCAGCATAAAGCCAGCATAAAGCCAGCATAACGCCAGCTTTAAGCCATCATAACGCCAGCATAACGCCATTATAAAGCCAGCATAACGCCAGCATAAAGCCAGCAGAAAGCCAGCATAACGCCAGCACAACGCCAGCTTAAAGCCAATATAAAGCCAGCATAACGCCAGCATAACGCCAGCATAACGCCAGCATAACGCCATTATAAAGCCAGCATAATGCCAGTATAAAGCCAGCATAAAGCCAGCACAAAGCCAGCATAACGCCACTATAAAGCCGGCATAAAGCCAGCATAACGCCAGCATAAAGCCAATATAAAGCCAGCATAACGACAGCATAAAGCCAGCATAACGCCAGCATAACGCCATTATAAAGCCAGCATAACGCCAGCATAACACCAGCATAATGCCATTTTAAAGCCAGCATAATGCCAGTATAAAGCCAGCATAAAGCCAGCATAACGCCATTATAAAGCCAGCATAATGCCAGTATAACACCAGCATAAAGCCAGCACAAAGCCAGCATAACGCCACTATAAAGCCGGCATAACACCAGCATAATGCCAGTATAACACAAGCATAAAGCCAGCACAAAGCCAGCATAACACCACTATAAAGCCGGCATAAAGCCAGCATAACGCCAGCATAAAGCCAGCATGAAGCCAGCATATAGCCAGCATAAAGACAGCATAAAGACAGCATAAAGCCAGCATAACGGCAGCATAAAGCCATCATAAAGCCAATATAAAGCCAGCATGAAGCCAGCATAAATCAGCATAAAGCCAGCATAACGCCAGCATAAAGCCAGCATAAAGCCAGCAAAAAGCCATTATAAAGCCAGCATAAAGCCAGCATAAAGCCAGCATAACGCCAGCATAAAGACAGCTTAAAGCCAGCATAACGCCAGCATAAAGCCAGCATAAAGCCAGCATAAAGCCAGCATAAAACCAGCATAAAGCCAGCATAACGCCAGCATAAAGCCAATATAAAGCCAGCATAACGACAGCATAAAGCCAGCATAACGCCATTATAAAGCCAGCATAACACCATTATAAAGCCAGCATAAAGCCAATGTAAAGCCAGCATAACGCCAGCATAAAGCCAGCATTACGGCAGCATAACGCCAGCATAAAACCACTATAAAGCCAGCATAACACCAGCATAAAGCCAGCATAAAGCCAGCATAAAGCCAGCATAACGCCACTATAAAGCCAGCATAAAGCCAGCATAACGCCAGCATTACGCCAGCATAAAGCCAATATAAAGCCAGCATAACGCCAGCTTTAAGCCAGCATAACACCAGCATAAAGCCAGCATAAAGCCAGCATAACGCCAGCATAAAGCCAACATAAAGTCAGTATAAAGCCAGCATAACGCCAGCATAAAGCCAGCATAACGGCAGCATAACGGCAGCATAAAACCACTATAAAGCCAGCATAACACCAGCATAAAGCCAGCATAAAGCCAGCATAACGCCAAATAAAGCCAGCATAAAGCCAGCATAATGGCAGCATAACGCCAGCATAAAACCACTATAAAGCCAGCATAACACCAGCATAAAGCCACCATAAAGCCAGTATAACGCCACTATAAGGCCAGCATAAAGCCAGCATAAAGCCAGCATAAAGCCTGCATAAAGCCTGCATAAAGCCAGCATAATGCCAGCATAAAGCCAGCATAACGCCAGCATAAAGCCAGTATAAAGCCAGCATAAAGCCAGCATAACGCCAGCATAAAGCCAACATAAACCCAGCATAAAGCCAGCATAAATCAGCATAAAGCCAGCATAACGCTAGCATAAAGCCAGCAAAAAGCCAGCATAACGCCAGCAAAACGCCAGCAAAACGCCAGCATAAAGCCAGCATAACGCCATCATAAAGCCAGCATAAAGCCACAATAAAGCCAGCATAACGCCAGCATAAAGCCAGCATAAAGCCAGCATAAAGCATGCATAAAGCCAGCATAAAGCCAATATTAAGCCAGCATAAATCAGCATAAAGCCAGCATAAATCCAGCATAAAGCCAGCATAAAGCCAATATAAAGCCAGCATAACGGCAGCATAAAGCCACCATAACGCCAGCATAACCCTGCATAAAAACACTATAAAGCCAGCATAACACCAGCATAACGCCAGCATAAAGCCAGCATAACGCCACTATAAAGCCTGCATAAAGCCAGCATAACGCCAGCATAAAGCCAGCATGAAGCCAGCATATAGCCAGCATAAAGACAGCATAAAGACAGCATAATGCCAGCATAACGGCAGCATAAAGCCAGCATAAAGCCAATATAAAGCCAGCATAACGCCAGCATAAAGCCAGCATAATGCCAGCATAACGCCATTATAAAGCAGGCATAACGCCAGCATAAAGCCAGCATAATGCCAGCATAACGGCAGCATAAAGCCAGCATAAAGCCAGCATAAATCAGCATAAAGCCAGCATAAAGCCAGCATAACGCCAGCATAAAGCCAGCATAAAGCCACCATAAATCAGCATAAAGCCAGCATAAAGCCAGCATAAAGCCAGCATAAATCAGCATAAAGCCAGCATAACGCCAGCATAAAGCCAGCATAACGCCAGCATAAAGCCAGCATAATGCCAGCATAACGGCAGCATAAAGCCAGCATAAAGCCAGCATAAAGCCAGCATAAATCAGCATAAAGCCAGCATAACGCCAGCATATAGCCAGCATAAAGCCAGCAAAAAGCCAGCATGAAGTCAGCATAAAGCCAGCATAACGCCAGCATAAAGCCAGCATAATGCCAGCATAACGGCAGCATAAAGCCAGCATAAAGCCACTATAAAGTCAGCATAAAGCCAGCATAACGCCAGCATAACGCCAGCATAAAACCACTATAAAGCCAGCATAACGCCAGCATAAAGCCAGCATAAAGCCAGCATATAGCCAGCAAAACGCCAGCATAAAGCCAGCATAAAGCCAGCATAAAGCCAGCATAACACCACTATAAAGCCAGCATAAAGCCAGCATAACGCCAGCATTACGCCAGCATAAAGCCAATGTAAAGCCAGCATAACGCCAGCATTAAGCCAGCATAACACCAGCATAAAGCCAGCATAAAGCCAGCATAACGCCAGCATAAAGCCAACATAAAGTCAGTATAAAGCCAGCATAACGCCAGCATAAAGCCAGCATAACGGCAGCATAACGGCAGCATAAAACCACTATAAAGCCAGCATAACACCAGCATAAAGCCAGCATAAAGCCAGCATAACGCCAAATAAAGCCAGCATAAAGCCAGCATAATGGCAGCATAACGCCAGCATAAAACCACTATAAAGCCAGCATAACACCAGCATAAAGCCACCATAAAGCCAGTATAACGCCACTATAAGGCCAGCATAAAGCCAGCATAAAGCCTGCATAAAGCCTGCATAAAGCCAGCATAATGCCAGCATAAAGCCAGCATAACGCCAGCATAAAGCCAGTATAAAGCCAGCATAAAGCCAGCATAACGCCAGCATAAAGCCAACATAAACCCAGCATAAAGCCAGCATAAATCAGCATAAAGCCAGCATAACGCTAGCATAAAGCCAGCAAAAAGCCAGCATAACGCCAGCAAAACGCCAGCAAAACGCCAGCATAAAGCCAGCATAACGCCATCATAAAGCCAGCATAAAGCCACAATAAAGCCAGCATAACGCCAGCATAAAGCCAGCATAAAGCCAGCATAAAGCATGCATAAAGCCAGCATAAAGCCAATATTAAGCCAGCATAAATCAGCATAAAGCCAGCATAAATCCAGCATAAAGCCAGCATAAAGCCAATATAAAGCCAGCATAACGGCAGCATAAAGCCACCATAACGCCAGCATAACCCTGCATAAAAACACTATAAAGCCAGCATAACACCAGCATAAAGCCAGCATAAAGCCAGCATAACGCCACTATAAAGCCTGCATAAAGCCAGCATAACGCCAGCATAAAGCCAGCATGAAGCCAGCATATAGCCAGCATAAAGACAGCATAAAGACAGCATAATGCCAGCATAACGGCAGCATAAAGCCAGCATAAAGCCAATATAAAGCCAGCATAACGCCAGCATAAAGCCAGCATAATGCCAGCATAACGCCATTATAAAGCAGGCATAACGCCAGCATAAAGCCAGCATAATGCCAGCATAACGGCAGCATAAAGCCAGCATAAAGCCAGCATAAATCAGCATAAAGCCAGCATAAAGCCAGCATAACGCCAGCATAAAGCCAGCATAAAGCCACCATAAATCAGCATAAAGCCAGCATAAAGCCAGCATAAAGCCAGCATAAATCAGCATAAAGCCAGCATAACGCCAGCATAAAGCCAGCATAACGCCAGCATAAAGCCAGCATAATGCCAGCATAACGGCAGCATAAAGCCAGCATAAAGCCAGCATAAAGCCAGCATAAAGCCAGCATAAATCAGCATAAAGCCAGCATAACGCCAGCATATAGCCAGCATAAAGCCAGCAAAAAGCCAGCATGAAGTCAGCATAAAGCCAGCATAACGCCAGCATAAAGCCAGCATAATGCCAGCATAACGGCAGCATAAAGCCAGCATAAAGCCACTATAAAGTCAGCATAAAGCCAGCATAACGCCAGCATAACGCCAGCATAAAACCACTATAAAGCCAGCATAACGCCAGCATAAAGCCAGCATAAAGCCAGCATATAGCCAGCAAAACGCCAGCATAAAGCCAGCATAAAGCCAGCATAACGCCAGCATAACGCCAGCAAAACGCCAGCATAAAGCCAGTATAAAGCCAGCATAACGCCAGCATAAAGCCAGCATAAAGCCAGCATATAGCCAGCATAACGCCAGCATAAAGACAGCAAAAAGCCAGCATAACGCCAGCATAACGCCAGCATAAAGCCAGCATAAAGCCAGCATAAAGCCAGCATAACGCCAGCATAACGCCAGCAAAACGCCAGCATAAAGCCAGTATAAAGCCAGCATAACGCCAGCATAAAGCCAGCATAAAGCCAGCATATAGCCAGCATAACGCCAACATAAAGCCAGCATAACGCTAGCATAAAGCCAGTATAAAGCCAGCATAACGCCAGCATAAAGCCAGCATAAAGCCAGCATATAGCCAGCATAACGCCAGCATAAAGACAGCATAAAGCCAATATAAAGCCAGCATAACGCCAGCATAAAGCCAGCATAATGCCAGCATAACGCCATTATAAAGCAGGCATAACGCCAGCATAAAGCCAGCATAATGCCAGCATAACGGCAGCATAAAGCCAGCATAAAGCCAGCATAAATCAGCATAAAGCCAGCATAAAGCCAGCATAACGCCAGCATAAAGCCAGCATAAAGCCAGCATAAATCAGCATAAAGCCAGCATAAAGCCAGCATAAAGCCAGCATAAATCAGCATAAAGCCAGCATAACGCCAGCATAAAGCCAGCATAACGCCAGCATAAAGCCAGCATAATGCCAGCATAACGGCAGCATAAAGCCAGCATAAAGCCAGCATAAAGCCAGCATAAAGCCAGCATAAATCAGCATAAAGCCAGCATAACGCCAGCATATAGCCAGCATAAAGCCAGCAAAAAGCCAGCATAAAGTCAGCATAAAGCCAGCATAACGCCAGCATAAAGACAGCATAAAGACAGCATAACGCCAGCATAAAGCCAGCATAAAGCCAGCATTACGCCAGCATAAAGCCAGCATAACGCCAGCATAAAGCCAATATAAAGCCAGCATAACACCAACATAAAGCCAGCATAACGCCAGCATAACGCCATTATAAAGCCAGCATAACGCCAGCATAAAGCCAGCATAAAGCCAATATAAAGCCAGCATAACGCCAGCATAAAGCCAGCATAACGCCAGCATAAAACCACTATAAAGCCAGCATAACACCAGCAGAAAGCCAGCATAAAGCCAGTATAACGCCACTATAAAGCCAGCATAAAGCCAGCATAACGGCAGCATAACGCCAGCATAAAACCACTATAAAGCCAGCATAACACCAGCATAAAGCCACCAAAAAGCCAGTATAACGCCACTATAAAGCCAGCATAAATCAGCATAAAGCCAGCATAACGCCAGCATAAAACCACTATAAAGCCAGCATAAAACCAGCATAAAGCCAGCATAAAGCCAGCATAACGCCACTATAAAGCCAGCATAAAGCCAGCATAACGCCAGCATAACGCCAGCATAAAACCACTATATAGCCAGCATAACACCAGCATAAAGACACCATAAAGCCAGCATAACGCCAGCATAAAGCCAGCATAAAGCCAGCATATAGCCAGCAAAACGCCAGCATAAAGCCAGCATAAAGCCAGCATAACGCCAGCATAACGCCAGCATAACGCCAGCATAAAGCCAGTATAAAGCCAGCATAACGCCAGCATAAAGCCAGCATAAAGCCAGCATATAGCCAGCATAACGCCAGCATAAAGACAGCATAAAGCCAGCATAACGCCAGCATAACGCCAGCATAAACCAGCATAAAGCCAGCATAACGCCAGCATAAAGCCAGCAAAAAGCCAGCATAACGGCAGCATAAAGCCAGCATAAAGCCAACATAAAGCCAGCATAACGCCATTATAAAGCCAGCAAAAAGCCAGCATAAAGCCAGCATAACGCCAGCATTAAGCAATCATAACGCCAGCATAACGCCATTATAAAGCCAGCATAACGCCAGCATAAAGCCAGCAGAAAGCCAGCATAACGCCAGAATAACGCCAGCATAAAGCCAATATAAAGCCAGCATAACGCCAGCATAACGCCAGCATAACGCCATTATAAAGCCAGCAAAATGCCAGTATAAAGCCAGCATAAAGCCAGCATAACGCCAGCATAACGCCATTATAAAGCCAGCATAATGCCAGTATAACACCAGCATAAAGCCAGCACAAAGCCAGCATAACGGCACTATAAAGCCGGAATAAAGCCAGCATAACGCCAGCATAAAGCCAGCATGAAGCCAGCATATAGCCAGCATAAAGACAACATAAAGACAGCATAAAGCCAGCATAACGGCAGCATAAAGCCAGCATAAAGCCAATATAAAGCCAGCATAAAGCCAGCATAAATCAGCATAAAGCCAGCATAACGCCTGCATAAAGCCAGCATAAAGCCAGCAAAAAGCCAGCATAAAGCCAGCATAAAGCCAGCATAAAGACAGCATAACGACAGCATTACGCCAGCATAAAGCCAGCATAAAGCCAGCATTACGCCAGCATAAAGCCAGCATAAAGCCAGCATAACGCCAGCATAAAGCCAATATAAAGCCAGCATAAAGCCAGCATAACGCCAGCATAACGCCATTATAAAGCCAGCATAACGCCAGCATAACGCCAGCATAACGCCAGCATAACACCAGCATAACGCCATTATAAAGCCAGCATAATGCCAGTATAAAACCATCATAAAGCCAGCATAACGCCAGCATAACGCCATTATAAAGCCAGCATAATGCCAGTATAACACCAGCATAAAGCCAGCACAAAGCCAGCATAACGCCACTATAAAGCCAGCATAAAGCCAGCATAACGCCAGCATAACGCCAGCATAACACCAGCATAACGCCATTATGAAGCCAGCATAATGCCAGTATAAAACCAGCATAAAGCCAGCATAACGCCAGCATAACGCCATTATAAAGCCAGCATAATGCCAGTATAACACCAGCATAAAGCCAGCACAAAGCCAGCATAACGCCACTATAAAGCCGGCATAAAGCCAGCATAATGCCAGTATAACACAAGCATAAAGCCAGCACAAAGCCAGCATAACGCCACTATAAAGCCGGCATAAAGCCAGCATAACGCCAGCATAAAGCCAGCATGAAGCCAGCATATAGCCAGCATAAAGACAGCATAAAGACAGCATAAAGCCAGCATAACGGCAGCATAAAGCCAGCATAAAGCCAATATAAAGCCAGCATAAAGCCAGCATAAATCAGCATAAAGCCAGCATAACGTCAGCATAAAGCCAGCATAAAGCCAGCAAAAAGCCAGCATAAAGCCAGCATAACGCCAGCATAAAGACAGCATAAAGACAGCATAACGCCAGCATAAAGCCAGCATTACGCCAGCATAAAGCCAGCATAAAGCCAGCATAACGCCAGCATAAAGCCAATATAAAGCCAGCATAACGACAGCATAAAGCCAGCATAACGCCAGCATAACGCCATTATAAAGCCAGCATAACGCCATTATAAAGCCAGCATAAAGCCAATGTAAAGCCAGCATAATGCCAGCATAAAGCCAGCATAACGGCAGCATAACGCCAGCATAAAACCACTATAAAGCCAGCATAACACCAGCATAAAGCCAGCATAAAGCCAGCATAACGCCACTATAAAGCCAGCATAAAGCCAGCATAACGCCAGCATAACGCCAGCATAAAACCACTATAAAGCCAGCATAACACCAGCATAAAGCCACCATAAAGCCAGTATAACGCCACTATAAAGCCGGCATAAAGCCAGCATAAAGCCAGTATAACGCCACTATAAAGACAGCATAAAGCCAGCATAAAGCCAGCATAAATCAGCATAACGCCAGCATAACGGCAGCATAAAACCACTATAAAGCCAGCATAAAACCAGCATAAAGCCAGCATAAAGCCAGCATAACGCCACTATAAAGCCAGCATAAAGCCAGCATAACGCCAGCATAACGCCAGCATAAAACCACTATAAATCCAGCATAACACCAGCATAAAGCCACCATAAAGCCAGTAAAACGCCACTATAAAGGCAGCATAACGCCAGCAAACCGCCAGCATAACGCCAGCATAACGCCAGCATAAAGCCAGCATAAAGCCAGCATAAAGCCAGCATAACGCCAGCATAAAGCCAGCATAAAGCCAGCATATAGCCAGCATAACGCCAGCATAAAGACAGCATAAAGCCAGCATAACGGCAGCATAACGCCATCATAAAGCCAGCATAAAGCCAGCATAAAGCCAGCAAAAAGCCAGCAAAAAGCCAGCATAAAGCCATTATAAAGCCAGCACAACGGCAGCATAAAGCCAGCATAACGCCAGCATAAAGCCAATATAAAGCCAGCATAACGCCAGCATAACGCCAGCATAACGCCATTATAAAGCCAGCGTAACGCCAGTATAAAGCCAGCATAAAGCCATCATAACGCCAGCATAACGCCAGCATAACGCCAGCACTTAAGATGTTACACTAAACTGAACTATAGGCACAATGCCTTGGCCTTGCAACGCAATTGTAGCTGTAAAATGAAGCTTTATTAAACTGCAATATTCTCCACCTACCACCTGCTGTATTCTCATAATGAGAGAGGAAATTAGGATTCAAATTAGGGGAGAGAGAGAGAGAGAGAGAGAGAGAGAGAGAGAGAGAGAGAGAGAGAAAGAGAGAGAGAGAGAGAGGGGGGGGGAGAGGCCGGCGCTTTGCCTTCATTTACAATTAAGGGCTGCAGTCTGGTTTCATTTGTGAATGTCTCAATAGGACAAGTTAGACTGAAAGAGAAAGAGTGAGGTGAGGCACACTGGAAGAGGAGGTGGTACTGTGTACTGACAAAGCAATCATTTCTTTCACCATGCACTGCAAGACCTTCACTATATCCTTGTTTCCTATCCTTCACTATATCCTTGTTTCCTATCCTTCACTATATCCTTGTTTCCTATCCTTCACTATATCCTTGTTTCCTATCCTTCACTATATCCTTGTTTCCTATCCTTCACTATATCCTTGTTTCCTATCCTTCACTATATCCTTGTTTCCTATCCTTCACTATATTCTTGTTTCCTATCCTTCACTATAACCTTGTTTCCTATCCTTCACTATATCCTTGTTTCCTATCCTTCACTATATCCTTGTTTCCTATCCTTCACTATATCCTTGTTTCCTATCCTTCACTATATCCTTGTTTCCTATCCTTCACTATATCCTTGTTTCCTATCCTTCACTATATCCTTCAACTTACATCAACATTGTGATTGTGATAAGAACAAATGACGTTGTTGCATCTAACTGTTTGTGCTATTGTGTGAATTACTTGGCCACTTTCACAACCGGGTCAGCAGAGTATGCTACATCGGCATACAGTTCATTGTTGTTTATTATTGTGTGCAATGTCAACCAAACGCTCTGTGTAAAATCAATCATTTGTGTGTATTGTTCAGAAATACAAAATGGGGCCCTGAACGCAAAACATTACACGGAATTAAGAAGAGAACTGCTGAGGAGCCAATGAATACAAAACAACTACAAAACAACTACAACACAAGTCCTCCAAGTAGCTCAGTTGGTAGAGCACGGCGCTTGCAACGCCAGGGTTGTGGGTTTGTTTCCCACGGGGGGGGGGGCCAGTATGAAAATGTATGCACTCACTAACTGTAAGTCGCTCTGGATAAGAGCGTCTGCTAAATGACTAAAATGTAAATAAAAGCTTTTTAACACTGTAATATTCCATCATTATATTAATATATTGGTGCATCTAGGGGCAACGTACAGCAGCGTTACAGTTTTTCCTCCTCCTCATGTCTCCAGATTCCGTCCCACTTTACTGAATGTAATCGGTGCATGGCTCAGCTCCATGAACGGTCCATTTTGATTATAGCACCCACCCTATTCAAATTACAAATGAAGGAGAGAGAAATGTGTCACAATGCGCTTAAATGCACTGAACCTCTAAAAGTCTAATGAATTGGATCATTAAGCTATTTGATTTCGAATTGTTGGACCCCCATTCGTAAATGTCAAAAATCTATCATAAGGAATACGTTTTTGAAGTTCCTGTCCCGTATCTAGGAGATCAGTGGCGGTCGGTGCTGTTTAAAATGAGGGAGGACAATACAGAATGTATGAGCTTCAACAGGTTTAGGCTACTACATGATACCCTGTACCCATCATGAGGTTGCTACAACCTAGCCCAATAATTAAAGTTTACAACGTAGGTCGAGATAGTTTTTAGTAATAATAATAATAATAATAATATGCCATTTAGCAGACGCTTTTATCCAAAGCGACTTACAGTCATGCGTGCATACATTTTTAGTGTATGGGTGGTCCCGGGGATCGAACCCACTACCCTAGAGTTACAAGCGCCGTGAAGTGGCAATCAAGGTGACAGAAAGTGACAGGTTCAATACCGCCTTGCACACTCTTGCCTGCATCTAGCTGATCTAGGGTGCAATTAATCATTAGTCCAACAGTTGCTAACGAGAGTTTCTATTGGAAAGATTCATGTTTATCCCCGTTTTGTTCCAAAGTACTTCTATTTAAGAAATGTTTTTCAACAGAATCGACGGAATGAATACACCCCTGATCACACGCAAACACAGTTCACTTTCATAGTAGCCACATACAAACAACTACACCATGGTGCTACCCTACAGAGTGCTGTTGAGGCTACCGTAGACCTTCATTGCAAAACAGTGTGTTTTAATCAATTATTTGGTGACGTGAATATATTTAGTATAGTCTTATCAAAAAATGATGGCTTTTTTTAACGTTTCGCTTTTATTTTTATGGAAGTCACTTTGAGGATAATCCTCCCTTTCCTCTTCCGAGGAGCCTCCACCGTAGGAGATCTAAGACAGCTCTGGAAATATTTTTGGTTTTTTTGGACACATATTTAACATATTGTTGGCACAAAACTACTTCCATACTTCCATTCATTTATATGTGTTACCTTTAGCCCAGGTACTTCTTATTTATTGAGGTGACTGAGTGTAAAGGTGAGTCTATGTTGAACCCTCTGAGCGTGGGATCTTGGACAAGCATTAAGATCAGGGTAGTTGGTAGACAGGACACAGCTCAGGAAATATGGCATTTTGGCACAAAACTACCTCCGTGTTTCCATTCATTTGTATGGGTTACCTTCAGACGAGTCCTGTGACACTTGTGGGGGTCGTAGAGCAAAAACCGGAAGAAGCCATCATGTTCATGAGAGTCTCGTTCTCCTAACCTCAGGCACCAAAGTTAGTAAGCCAAACCATTCGGACGCTACAGACATTTTTGTGACGTCTACTGGTCTGCTAAACAACGCTGCGGCTCTGCCACTTTCCACCGCAGATGCGGAAGGCCGACATCGGCGGATGTGGTGGATTGAGACGCAGCCCATGCAAAAAAAAAAGAAAGCAGATATCTCTAGCTTAAACTGATGGATTTTTTATGGGGATTTTTTTTTTAATCATGTTACTTAGATTGATGCACGGGTGAGTCAATAGACTCTTAAAGAGTTAATGCACCTCCAATCACCTCCCCTTCAGCCTTTACCGGACGGATTTAATAGCAATATGAGAAAAGGTCTGCGTCCCAAATAGCACCCTATTCCTTAAATAGTGCACTACTTTTGACCAGAGCCCTATTGTCAAATGCCCCCCCTGGTCAAAAGTACTAATATAGGGAATAGGGTGCCATTTGGGACACAGGCAAAGGCCTTCCAAGCCGCCACCAAATCAATCCAATCCCAGAAGTGGATAAAGCCATCTCCACATTGCCAAACACCAGGGAGTCCAATCCAAACAATCCATTCAGGAGATTTCTAACCCCTCATCTGTTTAATAATATAATAACTGTGAACTGTATAGTGTTAAGGTTGAATAGGAATACAACAAGGTAACGACAAGTGATCACAATCTTTTAACATAACAACTAATAATAAAATGGGTTGCCTTTTAGTATATGAAGTGGCAATCAAATTAAGTATTGGTAGAAAAGTACCTTTAAACAATGTGTGTGCTTGCTAGCCTGTCTTAAAGTATTTATGGTTGTGAAATAAGTTATAGTAGTGGAAGTGACTGCAGTAGTAATGGTTATAGTTGTACTAATGGTAGTAATGGTTATAGTTGTACTAATGGTAGTGACTGGTTATAGTTGTAATAATGGTAGTGACTGGTTATAGTTGTAATAATGGTAGTGACTGGTTATAGTTGTACTAATGGTAGTGACTGGTTATAGTTGTAATAATGGTAGTGACTGGTCATAGTTGTAATAATGGTAGTCACTGGTTATAGTTGTAATAATGGTAGTGACTGGTTATAGTTGTAATAATGGTAGTGACTGGTTATAGTTGTACTAATGGTAGTGACTGGTTATAGTTGTAATAATGGTAGTGACTGGTTATAGTTGTAATAATGGTAGTAATGGTTATAGTTGTAATAATGGTAGTGACTGGTTATAGTTGTAATAATGGTAGTGACTGGTTATAGTTGTAATAATGGTAGTAATGGTTATAGTTGTAATAATGGTAGTAATGGTTATAGTTGTACTAATGGTAGAGTCTGGTTATAGTTGTACTAATGGTAGTAATGGTTATAGTTGTACTAATGGTAGTGACTGGTTATAGTTGTACTAATGGTACGGCAACCACAGTGGGTGGTGCGGTCTGCCCAACGCATCACCGGGGGCACACTGCCTGTACCAGAGCATGGATGTGGAGTCATTTTGGTCTGGTATGGGGTGGACTTTTTCCGAGAGACCATGCCACGCAAACTCTTCAGAGAGACCATGACACGCAACCTCTTCAGAGAGACCATGACACGCAATCTCTTCAGAGAGACCATGCCACGCAACCTCTTCAGAGAGACCATGCCACGCAACCTCTTCAGAGAGACCATGCCACGCAACCTCTTCAGAGAGTCCATGCCACGCAACCTCTTCAGAGAGACCATGCCATGCAACGTCTTCAGAGAGACCATGACACGCAACCTCTTCAGAGAGACCATGACACGCAACCTCTTCAGAGAGACCATGCCACGCAACCTCTTCAGAGAGACCATGCCACGCAACCTCTTCAGAGAGACCGTGCCACGCAACCTCTTCAGAGAGACCATGACACGCAACCTCTTCAGAGAGACCATGCGCCGCAACCTCTTCGGAGAGACCATGCCAGGCAACCTCTTCAGAGAGACCATGCCACGCAACCTCTTCAGAGAGAACATGACACGCAACCTCTTCAGAGAGACCATGACACGCAATCTCTTCAGAGAGACCATGCCACGCAACCTCTTCAGAGAGACCATGCCACACAACCTCTTCAGAGAGACCATGCCACGCAACCTCTTCAGAGAGACCATGCCACGCAACCTCTTCAGAGAGACCATGCCACGCAACCTCTTCAGAGAGACCATGCCACGCAACGTCTTCAGAGAGACCATGACACGCAACCTCTTCAGAGAGACCATGACACGCAATCTCTTCAGAGAGACCATGCCACGCAACCTCTTCAGAGAGACCATGCCACGCAACCTCTTCAGAGAGACCATGCCACGCAACCTCTTCAGAGAGACCATGCCACGCAACCTCTTCAGAGAGACCATGCCATGCAACGTCTTCAGAGAGACCATGACACGCAACCTCTTCAGAGAGACCATGACACGCAACCTTTTCAGAGAGACCATGCCACGCAACCTCTTCAGAGAGACCATGCCACGCAACCTCTTCAGAGAGACCATGCCACGCAACCTCTTCAGAGAGACCATGACACGCAACCTCTTCAGAGAGACCATGCGCCGCAACCTCTTCAGAGAGACCATGCCATGCAACCTCTTCAGAGAGACCATGCCACGCAACCTCTTCAGAGAGACCATGCCACGCAACCTCTTCAGAGAGACCATGCCACGCAACCTCTTCAGAGAGACCATGCTACGCAACGTCTTCAGAGAGACCATGACACGCAACCTCTTCAGAGAGACCATGACACGCAACCTCTTCAGAGAGACCATGCCACGCAACCTCTTCAGAGAGACCATGCCACGCAACCTCTTCAGAGAGACCATGACACGCAACCTCTTCAGAGAGACCATGCCACGCAACCTCTTCAGAGAGACCATGCCACGCAACCTCTTCAGAGAGCCCATGACACGCAACCTCTTCAGAGAGACCATGACACGCAATCTCTTCAGAGAGACTATGCCAGGCAACCTCTTCAGAGAGACCATGCCACGCAACCTCTTCAGAGAGACCATGACACGCAACCTCTTCAGAGAGACCATGACAAGCAATCTCTTCAGAGAGACCATGCCACGCAACCTCTTCAGAGAGACCATGCCACGCAACCTCTTCAGAGAGACCATGCCACGCAACCTCTTCAGAGAGACCATGCCACGCAACCTCTTCAGAGAGACCATGCCACGCAACCTCTTCAGAGAGACCATGCCACGCAACGTCTTCAGAGAGACCATGACACGCAACCTCTTCAGAGAGACCATGACACGCAACCTCTTCAGAGAGACCATGCCAGGCAACCTCTTCAGAGAGACCATGCCACACAACCTCTTCAGAGAGACCATGACACGCAACCTCTTCAGAGAGACCATGACACGCAACCTCTTCAGAGAGACCATGCCACGCAACCTCTTCAGAGAGATCATGCCACGCAACCTCTTCAGAGAGACCATGCCACGCAACCTCTTCAGAGAGACCATGCCACACAACCTCTTCAGAGAGACCATGCCACGCAACCTCTTCAGAGAGACCATGCCACGCAACCTCTTCAGAGAGACCATGCCACGCAACCTCTTCAGAGAGACCATGCCACGCAACCTCTTCAGAGAGATTATGTGACACCTGCGGCAGGTGCACTTCGAAACAAGGCCCATGAAGACTGTGTTCAGTGCAACCGATTTGTTTGTGGGGCTTGCTCACACAAAGCCCCGAAGCTGTGTGCTGACTGTGGACCCGAAGCGTAAAGAGAAGCCGCGATTCATGTGTAAAGGCGCGGGTATAAGGGCACAATATACAATCTGATACAATCAACAAATTACTGTTTTTATATCTTGTCATGAATACATTTCCACAAATATTTCTTGATGTAATTAATCCTTTACAATTGTTCATGCACTGGTGCTTTTGTTTAGGAATACAGCAAATAATTTCACCTGTGACCTGGTTGGTTATATAATAATGTCACCTGTGACCTGGCTGGTTATATAATAATGTCACCTGTGACCTGGCTGGTTATATAATAATGTCACCTGTGACCTGGCTGATTATATAATAATGTCAACTGTGACCTGGCTGGTTATATAATAATGTCACCTGTGACCTGGCTGGTTATATAATAATGTCACCTGTGACCTGGCTGGTTATATAACAATGTCACCTGTGACCTGGCTGGTTATATAATAATGTCACCTAACCCTAACCCTAACCCAAACCCTAAACATAAACCTAAACCTAACCACTAACCCCTAACCCTAACCCTAACCCTAACCCTAACCCTAACACTAACCCTAACCCTAACCCTAACCCCTAAACTTAAAATAGCCTTTGTCCTTATGGGGACGTGGGAAATATCCACGAGGGAGACATCTCGTAACACCTGTCACTCTGACGGCTCAGCAGAAGTCAATTTGACAGTAATATTTTGCTCCACGCGACATCTTATTTATTCTCAGTAATCATAATTTATTTTACACACCCCTTCCCTTTTTCACGACAGGCCCTCGTCCGTCCCCCCCTCTCTTCCCCTCCCTCCCCCTTCCTGTCATTTGTGATCTGGGTGGGATGGAGCTTGGTACGGGTCAGAGCACTGCCACATCCTGGAGGTCCACCATGCAGGGAGCGGAGCTGACATGGAATTTACATCTCACCGTTGTGGAGGGAGGGAAGGAAGGAAGGAAAGAAGGAAGGAAGGAAGGAAGGAAGGAAGGAAGGAAGGAAGGAAGGAAGGAAGGAAGGAAGGAAGGAAGGAAGGAAGGAAGGAAGGAAGGAGGGAGGGAGAGAGGGTGTTTTCCCCTCCATTTGTTAGAATGCCAGGTCACTGCACCGCTCCCCTCTCCTCTGACTGCCTCCTGACTGACTGACTGGCTGGCTGGCAGACGGACTGATTGACTGGTTGACTGAATGGCTGGCTGGCTAACTGGCGCGGGGGAAGATAATGGCTCTCTGCACTACCTCCCTATTTATTAGACTCCTTGTTCTCTTCAGTGACCAAGGACGAGTGCATTCTGATTTCTGTCAGCTAACGCTGCTGCCGCTAGCCCCACTCTGAACCTAAAGGTACACTGATGTCAGTGGTGGTCGGAGTCGCTAGCCCCACTCTGAACCTAAAGGTACACTGATGTCAGTGGTGGTCGGAGTCGCTAGCCCCACTCCGAACCTAAAGGTACACTGATGTCAGTGGTGGTCGGTGCCGCTAGCCCCACTCTGAACCTAAAGGTACACTGATGTCAGTGGTGGTCGGTGTCGCTAGCCCCACTCTGAACCTAAAGGTACACTGATGTCAGTGGTGGTCGGAGTCGCTTGCCCCACTCTGAACCTAAAGGTACACTGATGTCAGTGGTGGTCGGAGTCGCTTGCCCCACTCTGAACCTAAAGGTAAACTGATGTCAGTGGTGGTCGGTGCTTAAAGATGAGGGAGGACGACAAAAAGGGGGTCTTATTTTCTATTACAGCATGTTGGATGACTGTCTTTCATATTCCATTCACCCAGTTCAATGTAACATCGATAGGTTTAAGCTATTACATGATACTCAAATTTTCCCCATAACCATCATGAGCTTGCTAAAACCTAGCATATGAATGAAAGTTTACAACGTAGGTGCACAGTTCGAGATAATTTTTTTGTAATCAATCTGACAGAAAGTGACACGTTCAATACCGCCTTGCCCACTCTTGCCTGCATCTAGCTGATCTAGGGAGCAATCATTAGTCCAACAAAGTCAGGTATGTTTATCCCCGTTTCGTTCTGTTTGCTTCTATTTAAAAAAACTTTTTTCAACAGAATCATTGGAATGAATACACCCCTGATCACACGCAAACACAGTTCACTTTCATAGCAGCCACATACAAACAGCATGATCCCTTTGCTCGTTGTAATTCCTTCTCGCATCTACGCGCTCTTCTTCTCTTTCACCTTGTCCCTTCGCTTGTGGACTTCAGTGCACAACACATCAGCTGTCTGTGACCAGGCGAAAAAACCTTTCCAAGCCAAACCTTGATATCATAACCGCTAACTGCTACACACGGCCTACATCGTTGTCACCATATTATCTAACGTCACAGTCAACATAGCTACTAGAACTAACGCATTAGTATACCCACTATAATCATGCAGCAAGCAGTTTAGCAGTTACACCAGCGGCCACCGATGGCGATACATTTATAAAACCAAAAGCTTACCTTGACTGGGAAGAGTTCCAGTGTTGGATAGCCATAGCCAGCTAGCTAACATAGCATCTCTCTGTGTTTTAACCAGGTGTTTGAGTAGGCTAAACTAGCTAGCTAAAATACTACGTAATATGGCTAGCTCTCTCTCTCTCTCTTGCTTCTCCATTTTTGAAGAAATGGATTTGTTCAAAACTGTTCAACTATTATCTTTCTCTTTTTTTGAGTCATCTACTCACCACATTTGATGCACTTCAGTGCTAGTTAGCTGTAGCTGATGCTTTCAGTACTAGATTAATTCTCTGATCCTTTGATTGGGTGGACAACATGTCAGTTCATGCTGCAAGAGCTCTGATAGGTTGGAGGACATCTTCCGGAAGCTGTCATAATTACTGTGTAAGTCTATCTAGAAGGGGGTGAGAACCATGAGCCTTCTAGATTTTCTATTGAAGTCTATGTACGGAAGCTAGTGCTACCATCCATGGTGCTGTTGAGGCTACTGTGGACCTTCATTGCAAAAGTATGTTTTAATCAATTATTTGGAGACGTGAATATATTTAGTATAGTTTTATCAAAAAATGATGTTTCACTATTTTAATTTTTATGAAATTCACTGAGGAGGATGGTCCTCCCCTTCCTCCTCTGAGGAGCTTCCACTGACTGATGTATAGCTGAATCGGGACAGACTAGAGCCCAGCAGCCCTACCCCCCGCCAGGGATGAGTGCATTCCTATTTTTGTCAGCTAGCACTACTGGCCTCCCGAGTGGCGCAGTGGTCTAAGGCATCGCAGTGCTAGTTGTGACCGGGAGACCCATGGGGCGGCGCACAATTGGCCCAGCGTCGTCCAGGGTAGGGGAGGGAATGGCCCAGCGTCGTCCAGGGTAGGGGAGGGAATGGCCCAGCGTCGTCCAGGGTAGGGGAGGGAATGGCCCAGCGTCGTCCAGGGTAGGGGAGGGAATGGCCGGCAGGGATGTAGCTCAGTTGGTAGAGTATGGTGTTTGCAACGCCAGGGTTGTGGGTTCGATTCCCACGGGGGGTATGAAAACTTAAAAAAAGTATGTATTCACTAACTGTAAGTCGCTCTGGATAAGAGCGTCTGCTAAATGACTAAAATGTAAAATGTACCTGTCAGCTAATACCACTAGCCTCACTACCTGTCAGCTAACACCACTAGCCTCACTACCTGTCAGCTAACACCACTAGCCTCACTACCTGTCAGCTAATACCACTAGCCTCACTACCTGTCAGCTAATACCACTAGCTTCACTACCTGTCAGCTAATACCACTAGCCTCACTACCTGTCAGCTAATACCACTAGCCTCACTACCTGTCAGCTAATACCACTAGCCTCACTACCTGTCAGCTAATACCACTAGCCTCACTACCTGTCAGCTAATACCACTAGCTTCACTACCTGTCAGCTAATACCACTAGCTTCACTACCTGTCAGCTAATACCACTAGCCTCACTACCTGTCAGCTAATACCACTAGCTTCACTACCTGTCAGCTAATACCACTAGCCTCACTACCCATGTGGATGTACCACAACCTATCTAGACCTGGAACAGAACGTTCTGATACAAAGTGGAGGAAAGACAATCTAACTAGTACCTGGACTGTGGTCAGTGGAGTGTAGTGGCATAGATGTAGGATCTTAATTTGAGCCAGTTTGCTACAGCAGGAATATAATCCGTTCAGATATCAGCACATATCTACAATGGTCATAATGTTGTGTCCTCCTGAACTCAACCCAGTGTCCAGATGAGACATACGGTCTGACAACCACGTAGGGTATTCACATTGTAGAGTTCAAATGTTCTATTAACCATCTGACAGTGATGCATTAAGAATGCCTTACTTGTATATGCATTCATAAATGCGAATTGAATCAAACTTGTTCATGGCTACATTGATTGACAAGTGGATCAAGCATTTAAATTACATAAGGTAAATTGGATGTCATTTTACTAAGGAACCGAAAAACATTTAGATTCGTTCCCAAGGTATCTCCTGGATTGGAGC
>NC_140004.1:46611842-46760677 GCF_964263955.1 Coregonus lavaretus
TCCATTACAACCTGTAATTTAAATAGATTTTTATTTGGATTTCATGTAACAAATAAATATGAAGCCCCTAAATAAGATCTGGTGCAACCAATTACCTTCAGAAGTCACATAATTAGTTAAATAAAGTCCACCTGTGTGCAATCTAAGTGTCACATGATCTCAGTATATATACACCTGTTCTGAAAGACCCCAGAGTCAGCAACACAACTAAGCAAGGGGCACCACCAAGCAAGCGGCACCATGAAGACCAAAGAGCTCTCCAAACAGATCAGGGACAAAGGTGTGGAGAAGTACACATCAGGGTTGGGTTATAATAAAATATCTGAAACTTTGAACATCCCACGGAGCACCAATGAATCCATTGTTAAAAAATTGAAAGAATATGGCACCACAACAAACATGCCAAGAGAGGGCCGCCCACCAAAACTCACGGACCAGGCAAGGAGGGCATTAATCAGAGAGGCAACAAAGAGACCAAAGATAACCCTGAAGGAGTTGCAAAGCTCCACAGCGGAGATTGGAGTATCTGTCCAAAGCACCACTTTAAGCCGTACACTCCACAGAGCTGGGCTTTACGGAAGAGTGGCCAGAAAAAAGCCATTGCTTAAAGAAAAAAATAAGCAAGCACATTTGGTGTTGGCCAAAAGGCATGTGGGAGACTCCCCAAACATATGGAAGAAGGTAATCTAGACAGATGAGACTAAAATTGAGCTTTTTGGCCATCAAGCAAAACGCTATATCCGGCGCAAACTCAACACCTCTCATCACCCCGAGAACACCATCCCCACAGTAAAGCATGGTGGTGGCAGCATCATGCTGTGGGGATTTTTTTCATCGGCAGGGACTGGGAAACTGGTCAGAATTGAAGGAATGATGGATGGCGCTAAATACAGGGAAAATCTTGAGGGAAACCTGTTTCAGTATTCCAGAGATTTGAGACTGGGACGGAGGACAATGACCCTAAGCATACTGCTAAAGCAACACTTGAGTGGTTTAAGGGGAAACATTTAAATGTCTTGGAATGGCCTTGTCAAAGCCCAGACCTCAATCCAATTGAGAATCTGTGGTATGACTTAAAGATTGCTGTACACCAGCGGAAACCATCCAACTTGAAGGAGCTGGAGCAGTTTTGCCTTGAAGAATGGGCCATAATCCCAGTGGCTGGATATGCCAAGCTTATAGAGACATACCCCAAGAGACTTGTAGCTGTAATTGCTGCAAAAGGTGGCTCAACAAAGTATTGACTTTGTGGGGGGGGGGGGTGAATAGTTATGCATGCTCAAGTTTTCTCTTTTTTTGTCTTATTTCGTGTTTGTTTCACAATAAAAAAATATTTTGCATCTTCAAAGTGGTAGGCATGTTGTGTAAATCAAATGATACTAACCCCCCCAAAATACATTTTTAATTCCAGGTTGTAAGGCAACAAAATAGGACAAATGCCAAGGGGTTGAATACTTTCACAAGCCACTGTAATAACTTCACCATGCACAAAGGGATACCCAATGTCTGTTTTTTTTTTTTTTACCCATCTACCAATAGGTGCCCTTCTTTGCGAGGCATTGGAAACCCTCCCTGGTCTTTGTGGTTGAATCTGTGTTTGAAATGGACTGTTCGACTGAGGGAACATACAGATAATTGTATTTGCTGGGAGGAGAATGGCTCATAATAATGGCCGGAACGGAGCAAATGGAATGGCCTCAAACACCTGGAAACCAATGTGTTTGATGTATGTGATACACCTGGAAACCATGTGTTTGATGTCCTGAGTGGTGCAGTGGTCTATTGCCACTAAAGATCCTGGTTTGAATCCAGGCTCTGTCGTAGCCGGCCGCGACCGGGAGACCCATGGGGCGGCGCACAATTGGCCCAGCGTCGTCCAGGGTAGGGGAAGGAATGGCCGGCAGGGATGTAGCTCAGTTGGTAGAGCATGGCGTTTGCAACGCCAGGGTTGTGGGTTTGATTCCCACGGGGGGCCAGAATGGAACAAAATAATAATAAATTCAAAAAATAATAATATGCACTCACTCTGGATAAGAGCGTCTGCTAAATTACTTAAAATGTAAAAAATTATGTATGTGATACACCTGGAAACCATGTGTTTGATGTATGTGATACACCTGGAAACCATGTGTTTGATGTATGTGTTTCCATTCCAACCATTCTGCTCCAGTCATTACCACGAGCCCGTTCCACCAATCTCCTGTGGTACAGAGATGAGGTAGTCATTTGAAAATCATGTTAAAAACTATTATTGCACACAGAGTGAGTTCATGCAACTTATTATGTGACTTGTTAGGCACATTTCTGCTCTTGAATACTTGACTCAAGACATTTCAGCTTTTCATTTTTTTATTAATTAGTAAAAAATGTAATAAACATATATCCACTTTAACATTACGGGGTATTGTGTGTGTAGGCCAGTGACAAACAAATCTTAATTTAATCCATTTTAAATTCAGGTTGTAACACAACAAAATGTGGAAAAAGTCAAGGGGTGTGAATACTTTCCGAACAACATTGAAGTAAGATAGCTATCCATGTAGATACGTGACATAGGCCTATAGTATTTTCAAGTGTTGATGTACGCTTTCATATTCAGCGCGATATAACTGTACGAAATCATAACGAAGCTTCGGGTGTAGGCTACTACTTTACAATTCAAAGCGTATTTCAGCTCCTTTCATCCTAATTGTAATTTTTGCCACAATAAATAATTGGACCACTGTATTTGTATTTGTACTTATTAAGGATCCCCATTACTCTTCCTGGTGTCCAGCAATTTTAAGGCAGTTGTATACAGTTAAATATACAGTTATTGTCACGCCCTGACCTTAGAGATCCCTTTTGATTCTCTATTTGGTTAGGTCAGGGTGTGATTTGGGTGGGCATTCTAGGTTTTCTATTTCTTTGTTGGCCGGGTATGGTTCCCAATCAGAGGCAGCTGTCTATCGTTGTCTCTGATTGGGGATCATACTTAGGCAGCCTTTTTCCCACCTTAGTTTGTGGGATCTTGTTTTTGTATAGGTGCTGTGTAGCCTGCAGAACTTTACGTTCGTTTGTATTTTGTTGTTTTGTCGGTGTTCATTTAATACATTTATATGTTCGCCTACCACGCTGCACCTTGGTCCGAGCCGTCTATCAACGAGCGTGACAGAAGATCCCACCGCCAACGGACCAAGCAGCGTGGCCAGGAGGAGCAGACACCGTGGACATGGAAGGAGATCTTGGACGGAAAGGGATCCTGGACGTGGGAAGAGATCCGGGCAGGTATGGATCGCCTTCCATGGGAGCAGACAGAGGCAGCGAGGGAGGATCAACAGCGACTCCGAAGGTCACGACCACGACGGAAGCCCGAGGGGCAGCCCCAAAGATTTTTTGGGGAGGGGCACACGGGGTGGTTGGCGGAGCCAGGTTTCAGACCAGAGCCAACTCCCCGCTTTAAGGAGCGTGTGACCGTTCAGGCACCCTGTTATGCGGTGATACGCACTGTGTCTCCAGTGCGCATTCACAGCCCGGTGCGCTTGGTGCCCACGCCCCGCACTTGCCGGGCTAAAGTGAGCATCCAGCCAGGACGGGTTGTGCCAGCTCTATGCTCCAGACCTCCAGTGCGCCTTCACAGCCCAGTGTGTCCTGTGCCAGCGCCCCGCACTTGCTGGACTCCAGTGATGATCTATGGCACGAAGCCTCCAGTGATGATCCATGGCCCGAAGCCTCCAGTGATGATCCATGGCCCGAAGCCTCCAGTGATGGTCCATGGCCAGGAGCCTCCTGCGACGGTCTGCAGTCCAGAGCCTCCTGCGACGGTCTGCAGTCCAGAGTCTTCAGCGACGGTCTGCAATCAAGAGTCTCCAGCGACGGTCGGCAGTCCAGATTTTCCAGCGACGGTCGGCAGTCCAGATTTTCCAGCGACGGTCGGCAGTCCAGATTTTCCAGCGACGGTCGGCAGTCCAGAGTCTCCGGCGACGGTCGGCAGTCCAGAGTCTCCGGCGACGGTCGGCAGTCCAGAGTCTCCGACGACGACCCACGGTCCGGTTCCTCCAGCGATGACTCACGGTCCGGAGCTTCCGGCGACGATCGACGGTCCGGTTCCTCCGGCAACGATCCACGGTCCGGAGCTTCCGGCGACAATCCAAGGTCCGGAGCTTCCGGCGACGATCCCCGTACCAGAGTTGCCACCGAAGATGGCGGATCCGCGAGCGGGGATCATTTGTTCGTTCGACATGGTGGAACCTTTTTGTGTCTGTAAAATTAATTATGCTAGAAATGGCGGTGGAAACGCCTTTATGCGCAAATATTGAAATAGTAAACATCACATCGAAGTAAACTTGGAGTCACGCAGTTCTGTTGTGTGGTCCTCCCACTACGACACAGGAAACCATGCAGTTTATTAGGCTACAGATTAAATAAGTTATGATGAACTTCACAGGGTGGTGGAAGTGCACGCTGATTAGCTTGATGTTCCTTTCCAAAAAATATTGAGGGTCTTATTCTGGTGACTTGATGATCGATGCTTTACTGCCGTTTGACGAATACAAATATTCTCGCTCTTATCCATAGTAATCTCATCATGTAGACTAGCCCTGTGTGTAACAGATGTAATCGTACTTCGTAACTCTCTTGCGTTGAGTTTTTAAAGAAAGGACGGTCCAGCCAGTGATCCCAGTTGATTGGTTTTTATTCTGACGATAGACGCAAGGAAGTAAATTAGATGTGCAGGACAACAGTATGTTGATGGCTGCAGATTCGTGATTCGTCGCTTGCATGTCAATATCAGACTGGGTAATTTTGTAACTAAACATAACAATGACAAAAATAGTACAAAATACAATAGATGTAAGTACCTGTCGATAGATACAAGGAAGTACATTAGATGTGCAGGACAACAGTATGTTGATGGCCGTAGATTTGTGATTAATCTGTTAGCATGGAAATAACTGGGCTAATGTTACCATTACATCTCACTTTTACAGCAATAACATACAAAAGTATATCCCAGGATGCCCCCAATATCTACCAGGTAGCGTACACATACACTACATGACCAAAGGTATGTGGACACCTGCTTGTCGAACATTTCATTCCAAAATCATGGGCATTAATATGGAGTTGGTCCCCCCCTTTGCTGCTATAACAGTCTCCACTCTTCTGGGAAGGCTTTCCATTAGAGGTTGGAACATTGCTGGAGGGACTTGCTTCTATTCAGCCACAAGAGCATTTAGTGAGGTAGGTCACTGATGTTGGGCGATTAGGCCTGGCTCGTAGTCTGCGTTCCAATTCATCCCGAAGGTGTGTGATGGGGTTGAGGTCAGGGCTTTGTGCAGGCCAGTCAAGTTCTTCCACTCCGATCTCGACAAACCATTTCTGTACGGACCTCACTTGTCTTGATGAAACAGGAAAAGGCCTTCCCTAAACTGATACCACAAAGTTGGAAGCACAGAATCGTCTAGAATGTCATTTTATGCTATGGCATTAAGATTTCCCTTCACTGGAACTAAGGGGCCTAGCCCGAACCATGACAAACAGCCCCAGACCATTATTCATCCTCCACCAAACTTTACAGTTGGCACTATGCACTTGGGCAGGTAGCATTCTCCTGGCATCCGTCAAACCCAGATGTCCTTCTGGAAGGTTCTCCCATCTCCACAGAGGAACTCTGGAGCTCTGTCAGAATGACCATTGGGTTCTTGGTCACCTCCCTGACCAAGGCCCTTCTCCCCCGATTGCTCAGTTTGGCCGGGCAGCCAGCTCTAGGAAGCATCTTGGTGGTTCCAAACTTCTTCCATTTAAGAATGATGGAGGCCACTGTGTTCTTGGGGACCTTCAATGCAGCAGAAATGTTTTGGTACCCTTCCCCAGATCTGTGCCTCTACACAATCCTGTCTTGGAGCTCTACGGACAATTCCTTCGACCCCATGGCTTGGTTTTTGCTCTGACATACACTGTCAACTGTGGGATCTTATATAGACAGGTGTGTGCCTTTCCAAATCATGTCCAATCAATTTAATTTACCTCAGGTGGACTCCAATCAAGTTGTAGAAACATCTCACAGATGAACAATGGAAACAGGATGCACCTGAGCTCAATTTCGAGTCTCATAGCAAAAGGTCTGAATACTTATGTAAAGAAGGTACTTCTGTTTTTAATTTGTAATACATTTGAGAGAAAAAAATCTAAAAACCTGTTTTCACTTTGTCATTATGGGGTATTGTGTGTAATTTAATCCATTTCAGAATTAGGCTGTAACGTAACAAAATGTGGAAAAAGGGAAGGGGTCTGAATACTTTTCCGAATGCACTGTACATACATCAGGACATGTACATAGTGAACTCATACACATTGTACATACATCAGGACATGTACATAGTGAACTCATACACATTGTATATACATCAGGACATGTAAATAGTGAACTCATACACATTGTATATATGACAATAGAATACAGTATTTCTGAACATGACCTACCACTTGCATGTCAATATTAGACTGGGAAGAATTTACGTTAATGATCTCCCCCTATCTGCAAACATTACCAATTGCATAACATCTTATTGATATATAAATTCAACCAACCAATAGGAACACCTTGTCACGATCGTCTGAAGGAGGAGACCAATGCGCAGCGTTGCGAGTGAACATGATGACTTTATTAACTTAAAGCAACCACGAAGAAAACAACAAAATGACGATACGTGAAGTTCTATACTGAAATATGACTAACAGCAACAAAGAAACAATAACCCACAACACAAAAGAGAAAACACACAGAATATATATGGCTCCCAATCAGAGATAACGAGCCGACAGCTGACACTCGTTACCTCCGATTGGGAGTCATCGACCAATCACCACATGACACAAACAAAATGAAACTCACCCATCCCCAACACCACCAAATGAAATACACCCAAACACATGAAAATGAACAACCCTGGCTCAACTATAAACGTCCATAGAGCCAGAGTGTCACAGTACCCCCCCCTAAAGGTGCGAACTCCGGGCGCACCAACATCAGGACTAGGGGAGGGTCTGGGTGGGCGTCTGTCCATGGTGGCGGCTCTGGCCCCGGTCGTGATCCCCACCCCACCACAGTCACAACCTGCTTCGGTAGCCTCCTCCCAATGACCACCCTCCACCTAACCCCACCTGGACTAAGGGGCAACCCCGGACTAAGGGGCAGCATCGGCCTAAGGGGCAGCACCGGGATAAGGGGCAGCACCGGGATAAGGGGCAGCACCGGGCTAAGGGGCAGCACCGGACTAAGGGGCAGCACCGGACTACGGGGCAGTACCGGACTAAAGGGCAGTACAGGACTAAGGGGCAGCACCTGACTAGATGGCGGATCCTGGCTGGCTGGCTCTGGCGGATCCTGGCGGGACGGCTCTGGCGGATCCTGGCGGGACGGCTCTGGCGGATCCTGGCGGGACGGCTCTGGCGGATCCAGGCTGGACGGCTCTGGCGGATCCTGGCGGGACGGCTCTGGCGGATCCTGGCTGGACGGCTCTGGCGGATCCTGGCTGGACGGCTCTGGCGGATCCTGGCTGGACGGCTCTGGCGGATCCTGGCTGGACGGCTCTGACGGACCTGGCTGCTCATGGCTGGCTGACGGGTCTGGCTGCTCATGGCTGGCTGACGGATCTGGCTGCTCATGGCTGGCTGACGGGTCTGGCTGCTCATGGCTGGCTGATGGTGCTGGCTGGGAGGCTGGCGGTGGAGGCGGACCCCAGCCTCGGATAGTTTTCATCACCTCCAGCAGGGCGGCTCCCATCTGCAGGAGCTGCTCTTTCTGGTCCCGAACCTGAGCTTCCAGTCTAGTATGGGCTGCGTCGGCTCCTGCTGATTCCATAGCAGGTGTATGATTCTGTCTGGCGGAAGGCTCTAGCGGCTCCTGTCTGGCGGAAGGCTCTAGCGGCTCCGATCTGGCGGACGGCTCTGAAGGCTCATGGCAGACGGACGGCTTTGCAGGCTCAGTACAGACGGGCGGCTTATGCAGCGCTTGACAGACGGGCAGTTCAGACGCCATAGGGCCGACGGGCAGTTCAGGCGCCGTTGGGCAGACGGCCAGTTCAGGCGCCGTTGGGCAGACGGCAGACTCTGGCCGACTGGTGACGCACCCCGTAGGATTCGTGCGTGGAGCAGGAACAGGCCGGGCTGGGCTGGCGACGCGCACCTTATCCCTGGTGCGAGTGGCCGGCACAGGCCGGGCCGGGCTGGCGACGCACATCGTGGACCTGGTGCGTGGAGTAGGAACAGACCGGTCCGTACCGGGAACACCCACCACTGGCCTTAACTGGGGATCAAGAACGGACCGGACCAGACTGGTAACACACTTCAGTCTCTCATGCCGTGCCACAACAACTTCCCTCCCTCTACTCGCCAATGGCTCCCGTAATCCGATAGCCTTCTCTCCAGCTCTCCCTGTGGCAGCCTCCTGCTGCCCAGGCGCCCAAGCCATGTGCCCCCCCCAAAAAAATTTTTGGGGAGTAACCACGGGCTTCCAGCCTCGACTCCGCGCTTCCTCTTTCCGTCGCCTCTCCTCTGTCTCGCTCCATGGACGGCGATCCATGCCGTCCAGGATTTCTTCCCACGTCCAGGACCCTTTTCCGTCCAAAAGCTCTTCCCATGTCCAGACCCTCGGCTCCTGTGTAGGTAGGTCCTGTTGCCGCTTGTTACGCTGCTTGGTCCTTTTGTGGTGGGTTATTCTGTCACGATCGTCTGAAGGAGGAGACCAATGCGCAGCGTTGCGAGTGAACATGATGACTTTATTAACTTAAAGCAACCACGAAGAAAACAACAAAATGACGATACGTGAAGTTCTATACTGAAATATGACTAACAGCAACAAAGAAACAATAACCCACAACACAAAAGAGAAAACACACAGAATATATATGGCTCCCAATCAGAGATAACGAGCCGACAGCTGACACTCGTTACCTCCGATTGGGAGTCATCGACCAATCACCACATGACACAAACAAAATGAAACTCACCCATCCCCAACACCACCAAATGAAATACACCCAAACACATGAAAATGAACAACCCTGGCTCAACTATAAACGTCCATAGAGCCAGAGTGTCACACACCTAAGACCTGTATGTGTAGTTACGGTGACCTGCATGAGTAGTTATGGTGACCTGCATGAGTAGTTATGGTGACCTGCATGGGTTGTTATGGTGACCTTTATGGGTAGTTATGGTGACCTGCATGGGTAGTTATGGTGACCTGCGTAGGTAGTTATGGTGACCTGCATTGGTAGTTATGGTGACCTCCATAGGTAGTTCTGGTGACCTGCATGGGTAGTAATGGTGACCTGCAAAGGAGATGATTGTGGACTACAGGAAAAAAAAGAGGACTGAGCACGCCCCCATTCTCATCGACGGGGCTGTAGTGGAACAGGTTGAGAGCTTCAAGTTCCTTGGTGTCCACATCACCAACAAACTATCATGGTCCAAACACACCAAGACAGTCGTGAAGAGGGCACGACAAAGCCTATTCCCCCTCAGGAGACTGAAAAGATTTGGCATGGGTCCTCAGATCCTCAAAAAATTCTACAGCTGCACCATCGAGAGCATCCTGACTGGTTGCATCACCGCCTGGTATGGCAACTGCTTGGCTTCCGACCGCAAGGCACTACAGAGGGTAGTGCGTACGGCCCAGTACATCACTGGGGCCAAGCTTCCTGCCATCCAGGACCTCTATACCAGGCGGTGTCAGAGGAAGGCCCTCAAAATTGTCAAAGACTCCAGCCACCCTAGTCATAGACTGTTCTCTCTGCTACCGCACGGCAAGCGGTACCGGAGTGCCAAGTCTAGGTCCAAAAGACTTCTCAACAGCTTCTACCCCCAAGCCATAAGACTCCTGAACAGCTAATCATGGCTACCCGGACTATTTGCACTGCCCCCCCCCACCCCATCCTTTTTACGCTGCTGCTACTCTGTTAATTATTTATGCATAGTCACTTTAACTCTACCCACATGTACATATTACCTCAACTACCTCAACCAGCCGGTGCCCCCGCACATTGACTCTGCAACGGTACCCCCCTGTATATATATAGCCTCCCTACTGTTATTTTATTTTACTTCTGCTCTTTTTTTCTCAATACTTTTTTTGTTGTTGTTTTATTTTTACTTTTTTTGTTAAAAATAAATGCACTGTTGGTTAAGGGCTGTAAGTAAGCATTTCACTGTAATGTCTGCACCTGTTGTATTCGGGCGCATGTGACCAATAAAATTTGATTTGATTTGATTTGATTAGTTATGGTGACGCCAGGGGTGATGATAAGGCAAGTTCGTTCATTTGAATTTCAAGACAAGGACGGTTAAACTGGTCTCTTTCATCTTTTAAAGTAGACATCCAAACACAATTTTTGCTTCATGGTCTCTACTCGTCAGTGTTCCAAACAGGACATTGTTTGTCTTTTCATCAGATAGAATTCATTACTAGCAGTCCACTGGAATGACACTCACTCTCATGGGATGGGTGGCCAAAAATAACTAACTATAAGCCAGGAATATGACTGCATTGAGGAATATGTCACTGTGCTTCTATGGCTACATGCACCATGCCACAGCCGACTTCATTTGTTTATCTAGCATACAAGACATCTCATGATCCAGTGCCTTTATCGTAGTCAACACACCTACAGTTGAAGTCGGAAGTTTACATACACCTTAGCCAAATACATTTAAACTCAGTTTTTCACAATTCCTGACATTTAATCCTAGTCAAAATTTCCTTTCTTAGGTCAGTTAGGATCACCACTTTATTTTAAGAATGTGAAATGTCAGAATAATAGTAGAGAGAATGATTTATTTCAGCTTTTATTTATTTCATCACATTCCCAGTGGGTCAGAAGTTTGCATACACTCAATTAGTATTTGGTAGCATTGCCTTTAAATTGTTTAACTTGGGTCAAACGTTTCGCGTAGCCTTCCACAAGCTTCCCACAATAAGTTGGGTGAATGTTGGCCCATTCCTCCTGACAGAGCTGGTGTAACTGAATCAGGTTTGTAGGCCTCCTTGCTCGCACACGCTTTTTCAGTTCTGCCCACAAATTGTCTATAGGATTGAGGTCAGGGCTTTGTGATGGCCACTCCAATACCTTGACTTTGTTGTCCTTAAGCCATTTTGCCACAACTTTGGAAGTATGCTTGGGGTCAATGTCCATCTGGAAGACCCATTTGCGACCAAGCTTTAACTTCCTGACTGATGTCTTGAGATGTTGCTTCAATATATCCACATAATTTTCCTTCCTGAATGAACCAGACTTGCGGAGGTCTACAATTATTTTTCTGAGGTCTTGGCTGGTTTCTTTTGATTTTCCCATGATGTCAAGCAAAGAGGCACTGAGTTTGAAGGTAGGCCTTGAAATACATCCACAGGTACACCTCCAATTGACTCAAATTATGTCAATTAGCTTATCAGAAGCTTCTGAAGCCATGACATCATTTTCTGGAATTTTCCAAGCTGTTTAAATGCACAGTCAACTTAGTGTATGTACATTTCTGACCCACTGGAATTGTGATACAGTGAATTATAAGTGAAATATTCTGTCTGTAAACAATTGTTGGAAAAATTACTTGTGTCATGCACAAAGTCCTAACCGACTTGCCAAAACTATAGTTTGTTAACGAGAAATTTGTGGAGTGGTTGAAAACAAGTTTTAATGACTCCAACCTAAGTGTATGTAAACTTCCGACTTCAACTGTATATTTTAGCATTAATTAACTATAAAACTGCACATTTTCCTCTTTGCCCTATGGCAAGATGAGAAGAATTGCAGGAAATTAGCTGTCCAGTGGCTACGCTACTGGGCTATAATTTTAAAACTGTAAACATTTAAAGTTTCATTAATCAACATTGGAACATTGGTTTTCAATAGTCACCAAATATTTACTTTTCATTGGTTTTACTGGACGATATCTCAAAGATGTAGGCCTAACTATCTGACTTTGTATACTTCTTCTTTAATAATAATACTTTCAGCCAGCTGAGCAAGCACACAAAGTTTTGTACTGAAACTTCCGTTTCCTAGCAATGCTTTGTTCTTTTCCAACTCATAAATGGGTGACCTTTTTAAATGGAAGGGGGGTGGGGAGAGACCGGGAAGGACTGTAATTAGCCTCTACTACCGCTAGAAGGAAAGCACCTCATCTACTCCTGTTATAGACTGCATCCAAAATGGCACCATATTCCTTATATACTGCACAACTTTCGACCAGGGTGCTGTGTATTCTATCTATTCTATATAGTGAATAGGGTGTCATAAGGAATAGGGTGTCATAGGGAATAGGGTGTCATAGGGAATAGGGTGTCATAGGGAATAGGGTGTCATAGGGAATAGGGTGTCATAGGGAATAGGGTGTCATAGGGAATAGGGTGTCATAGGGAATAGGGTGTCATAGGGAATAAAGTGTCATAGGGAATAGAGTGTCATAGGGAATAGGGTGTCATAGGGAATAGGGTGTCATAGGGAATAGGGTGTCATAGAGAATAGAGTGTCATAGGGAATAAAGTGTCATAGGGAATAGAGTGTCATAGAGAATAGGGTGTCATAGGGAATAAAGTGTCATAGGGAATAGGGTGTCATGGGGAATAGAGTGGCATGGGGAATAGAGTGTCATAGGGAATAGAGTGTCATAGGGAATAGAGTATCATAGGGAATATAGTGTCATAGGGAATAGGGTGTCATAAGGAATAGGGTGTCATAGGGAATAGGGTGTCATAGGGAATAGGGTGTCATAGGGAATAAAGTGTCATAGGGAATAGAGTGTCATAGGGAATAGGGTGTCATAAGGGATAGGGTGTCATAGGGAATAGGGTGTCATAGGGAATAGGGTGTCATAGGGAATAGAGTGTCATAGGGAATAGGGTGTCATAGGGAATAGGGTGTCATAAGGAATAGGGTGTCATGGGAATAAAGTGTCATAGGGAATAGAGTGTCATAGGGAATAGAGTGTCATGGGGAATAGAGTGTCATAGGGAATAGGGTGTCATAAGGAATAGAGTGTCATAGGGAATAGAGTGTCATGGGGAATAGAGTGTCATAGGGAATAGAGTGTCATAGGGAATAGGGTGTCATAAGGAATAGAGTGTCATGGGGAATAGAGTGTCATGGGGAATAGGGTGTCATAGGGAATAGAGTGTCATAGGGAATAGAGTGTCATAGGGAATAGAGTGTCATGGGGAATAGAGTGTCATGGGGAATAGGGTGTCATAGGGAATAGAGTGTCATGGGGAATAGAGTGTCATAGGAATAAAGTGTCGCACACACACACTTAATACGGTGTCACACTTTGACCCCCCCAAACCCCACCAAACCCCCCCCCCCCCCCACACACACACACCTAATACGGTGTCACACTTTGACCCCCCCAAACCCCTCCCCACACACACACACCTTGCTGTGAGACTGAGGAATGCAGGTCTTACAGTGGGAGGAAGCAAGGTGCTATGATACCTGCAGGCTTAATGGCATCCTGCCCGACTACCAGCTGGTCCCGTCTTCTCATCCCGCACTGGTCAAATATTGACTCACTACAGAGAGATATCTGACAGTACTTTTATCACTGTATATAAACAACTTTAACGTACTGCATGATGGGCGTTGGACACACAAACACACAAACAACGGAAGCAACACGGCGAGCATTAGCTAGCTAGCCCCTTTTGAGTGGGAGAGAACAACTCGTTTTGAACTCTCTCCTCCATTTTTAAAGGGAAAGCTGCTTAGTGGAGCTTGATGGCTAGCTGTCATCAACGCTGTGTTTTAAAAACGCGGCAGGTTCGTTGGTGGAGGCAGAGATGGGAACGCAGTGTGATTTTATTGTAATGTAGTGTTTATAATGTTATTGTGTTATGAGATTTGATGGCATTGTGAGTGTATTTGGTTGCTCTTGCAGTCGAACAGTAACTGCTGATACGAACCAAAGATTAAGATAAACAAGGATTTCACAAGAACAGCAACATTTCAATAAATAAGTGTTTTCTACGCTGTGCAGTGTGGTGTATTTAATCTCAGCTAACCCAGGAGCCTGGTCTCATAGACTAGATGTAACACAGTAATTGTAAATCCGGGACACTCAAATTAGTATGATATGTTACGTTTGGTATGGTTCCATAAGACAGACGGTTTCTTAATGCAAAAAAGAAAGTAGGGTGGGGGGTTGGTTGGTTGGTTGGACGTGTAACGTGAACGTCTAGCAAATCAAAGGTTGCGAGTTCAAATCTCATCACGGACAACTTTAGCATTTTAGCTAATTAGCAGCTTTTCAACTACTTACTACTTTTAGCTACTTTGAAACTACTTAGCATGTTAGCTAACCATTCCCCTAACCCTGACCTTAACCATTTTAGTTAACCCTTCCCCTAACCCTAACCTTAACCCTTTAACCTAACTCTTCAACTTAAACTTAACCCTAACCTTAACCCTAACCCCTAACCCTAAAACCTAGCCTAGCTAAAGTTAGCCAGCTAGCTAACATTAGCCACCTAGCTACATAGAATTCGTAACATATCATACATTTGGCAAATTCGTGTTATATTATACGTTTTGTAAATTTGTAACATATAATAAGAATTGTATTTCATAACATATCATACGCAATGGGTGATGGACATCCACAAATTAATACATACCATACGAAGCATAACATATCATACTAAATGTTGTATTTCGGATTTTATATACAGAATAATACGAAATGCTCTGAGACCAGGTTGAACCCAGGGGTCTAAGCTAGCCAGCTCATTATTATGTAAACTTGTCAACCATGCCATGCACCTGTATTTAACTGTCATTACAGTCTGTGTGAGTGGCTATTACTGCACTGTGTTGTCGCAGCACGGGCCCCAGTTATGGAACAAACAGCTACTGTCTTTGTCATGTGTTTAAAAAAACATTGAAAGTCTAAATCCGTGTCGTCTGTGAGCATCTCTATTCTCTCAGTAAGATATATATATATATATATATATATCTGCGGCCGCACCTAACACTTTATGTGCTAAAGCTCTTTAGTAGGTATTAAACCCTGAGGTAGGAGCCTTCTGCCGTGGTTAGGGTTAGGGTCTGCCTTGGGCATGACCTCAGACCTGGCGAACAGGTCACCTAAAGGTCATACACAAGGATTAGGGGTGCTGTGTTTACTGTATTGTATTTTATAAAGGATCAATGATCTGTTCTGATACTCATCTTGCTTGTTGCCAAAACAACAAACGATTATAGTTGTGTCACATAGTAGTTGTAATTTATGGTGACATATTACTCATATGAAAATGAAAATAGATTTCAAAAAGGCATTTTACCTTAAATTAAAACAAAATCTACTTTATTTTTAATCTGCTGTCAAAAAACACAAAATCTGTCTTAATTTAGCTAATATGATTGTGTCTTGAAAGTGGGATTGCATATTGTATTACAGTTTCATTACAATTTAGGCCTGCTAATACCAGACCTGGGTTCAAATAGAATCAGAAATATTTTGAATAATTTGAGCATTTGCTTTAGCCTGCCTTGAGTGCCAGGTGGGCGGGGTTTGTATTTTATTTTATATTTTTGGTAATATACTGTATATATTTTTCGGCACTGTAGAATTTGTCAACAAACAGCATGAAATCATGTTTTTAAAAAACAGTAATATTGTTCTATCAACAAATCAAGTTAGTGAAAATGTCATGGGGATGCATTAGATTTACTGTCACCTTTATAGGAATGTGGCTCACATTAACAACACATTATGCATATCTGTCCCCTTTATATGGATGATGCTCACCATAACAACACATTATGCATATCTGTCCTTTTTATAGGGATGTGGATCACTATAACAAGATATTATGCATATTTGGTGTGTGTTTGGCATGCTTATGGCCCCATAAGAACTCCCAGTGTTAACATCAAACCACCATGTTGACCTTTTGTCTGTCTCTGAACACACACACACACAAACAAACACACACACACACACACACACACACACATGCTCTACTACACACACAGAAACACACGCACAGACACATAAACACAAACACACACTATACTACACATCTCCACAGATGGTCCTCTGGCTCTTGCTGTCAAAAGGCATACAAAGCCTACTGCAGCACCACTATAATCCCATGTGTAGCCAGCATAAAAAATTGGATTGAGGCGGATAAGATTAAGATTAGGCCTAGCTGCAGGATTTAAAAAAGAAAATGTAAAAGCTCCATTTAGCTTGAACGTAATCTCCTTTCACTCTCACTCTCACTCTCTCTCTCTCTCTCTCTCTCTCTCTCTCTCTCTCTCTCTCTCTCTCTCTCTCTCTCTCTCTCTCTCTCTCTCTCTCTCTCTCTCTCTCTCTCTCTCTCTCTCTCTCTCTCTCTCTCTCTCTCTCTCTCTCTCTCTCTGGAGCTCGCATCGCAGGGAGGGAGAATCACGCCGGACAGCAGATGCCAGAAATAGAGAGATATTTGTCCCTCGCTTCATCTCCTTCTTTGTGTCGTTGTTTTAGTACGTGTATTTGGTGTATGGGTGTTTCATATTTCACTGTTATTGTTTTTTTTTTTTTTTTTGGGGACTGTGTGGGTGTTGGGGTTTCATATTTTTATATTTTGGAAAAGCTTCTAGGGTTGTTTTCAGGGCAGATTCCACTGATCTTCCAACCCCAATAGAGGATCATGGGGATCACTGGCTGGAGCCGCATGTTTTTACACTGAACATCACTTCTTCACTGGTCGGGAGTCCATGACACAAACACACACAAACACAGTTACATTTCGACTAACCAAACAGAGTGCTTTTAGGATATTACCTCTTCTCCAATTCACCCAGCCTGGAAAAACTATCTATCGTAACGTTTCAGAGAGGGAAACTGTAATACAATATGCAATCCCACATTCAAGACACAATCGTATTAGCTAAATTAAGACAGATTTTGGTGTTTTTTTGACAGCAGATAAAAAACATAAAGTAGATTTTGAAATCTATTTTCATTTTCATATGAGTAATATGTCACCATAAATTACAACTACTATGTGACACAACTATTAGTTTGTTATTTTGGCAACAAGCAAGATGAGATTCAGATTACAACCGCTCATTTTCAGTTATTTGAAAAGGAAATAATCTCCCAAATATCACTATTTCTAAAACAAGCCATAGAAAGTTGGTTGCAATTTCAATTTAATCCTCCAGAAACGACAGAACAAATAATGCAACAAATATTGTGGTTAAATTCAAATATACTAATTGACAAAAAACCTTTATGTTTTGACAAAATGTTTAAAAAAGGTATAATCTTCGTAAATGATATCATCGGTAGGACTGGTGGAGTTATGTCGCACATGCAGCTAACAAAAACATATGGAAATGTCTGCTCTACCCAAAATTACAACCAAATAATTGCAGCATTACCGCAAAAATGGAAGAGGAAAGTGGAAGGGGGAGAAAGTAAGGAACTTGTCTGTCGGCCTTGCATTAAAGAACATAATTGGTTAAAGAAAATTGTGATAAAGAAAAAAGTATATCAGTTTCATTTAAGGACCAAAGGATTGACAGCCGTCCCATATAGATTGCAAAATAGATTTTTGACGTACCGATCCCATGGCATAGTGTTTATGAACTGACACGCAAAACGACACCGGATTCAAAAATTAGAATCTTTCAATTTAAATTATTATATAAAATTCTTGCTACCAATAGAATGTTATTTATATGGGGGATACAATCTTCCCAGCTCTGCAGATTTTGCTGTGAAGAGACAGAATCATTAGATCATTTGTTTTGGTTCTGTCCATTTGTAGCTTGTTTTTGGACACAGGTCCAGGAATGGCTAAAGGATTGCAATATTTACTTGGAGCTAACCTTGCAGATAGCATTACTGGGTGATCTGAAAAGTCATAGACAATCGATCAATAATATAATAATACTTTTAGCAAAAATGTTTATTTTTAATTCACAATCTGTAGAAGCAATGAGAATAGAAAGATTCAGAACTTTTGTAAAACATCACAGTACAGTTGAAATATATATGGCAAATAGAAATCCTATATGGATGGTGTTAAGAGATAGATGGGAGGTGTTGAATGGAGTTGAAGGATGGGACTAATAACAAATAACAACAAATAATAACAAGATAACTAATAATGTAAGCATACTGTGTCCATAATAAGTATATAGGTTGTAGGTTGGGAGCTTTTGGGAAAGAGCACAGTTAGAAAGATAAGGCATATAGCAGCAAACCGGATGGACATCATGAAAATGATCGTAGAGGTTGAGAGTAGAAGAAGTTCAGGAGCAAAAACAAATAAAATATAATTATTGTAAAAATGACTGTGTCCATAAAATGTAGATAGTAAGTATAGGCACGAAGTAGAGGCCTGGGCATTGTTGTTCACTAATTTACCCCAAGTAGGGAAAGGATGGCGGGGTTGAAAAGTAATAAAGGGGAGTATATATATAAAAAAACATGGGGGATTGGAAGTGATGCAGACAATTCCATTGATGGAAGTTACAATCTATCTGCAATATTAAGCTGATCTACAGCCAGAAAAAAAAAAAAAAAAAAAAAAAGCAAGATGAGTATCAGAACAGATCATGGTCACTAAACTAGTTTCATCTAATGCAGTATCTTAAGCACGTTTAAGAGGCTCTTGGTCCTGAAAGCCTGTTAAAGTCCCCTTCTGGTGCTGTAATGCAGTCAGTAGGTCTATATACACACACACACACACACACACGCGCACGCACACACACACACAGACACACATATACACACATATACACACATACACACACCGTGCTAGGAGGCCATGTCCCTGCCTGCAGTTTGGGCTGGCTGTGCTCATTCTATCCAACAGCTCAGGAATTGCAAGACTGATCTACACAGCCACCATATCACTCAGCCACTAGCATAGAAATATAACACATAAACTAATCTACACAGCCTCCACACCACTCAGCCACTAGCATAGAAATATAACACATAAACTAATCTACACAGCCTCCACACCACTCAGCCACTAGCATAGAAAGCTATTTGATTTTGAATTCCAGGACCCCTTTAGGTATAAAAATATATATTTTGAAGTATCTGTCCTATATAAGAAAGCTCAATAAATATTGTAGTATTTTTTGGATACATACATATGGAATCATGTAGTAACCAATAAAAAGGGTTAAGTGTGCCTTGAATTCTAAATAAATCACAGACAGTGTCACCAGCAAAGCACCCCCACACCATAACACCTCCTCCTCCATGCTTCACGGTGGGAAATACATATGCGGAGATCATCCCTTCACTTACTCAGCGTCTCACAAAGACACGGCGGTTGGAACCAAAAATCTCAAATTTGGAATCATCAGACCGAAGGACATATTTCCACTGGTCTAATGTCCATTGTTCGTGTTACTTGGCCCAAGCAAGTCTCTTCTTCTTATTGGTGTCCTTTAGTAGTGGTTTCTTTGCAGCAATTCAACCATGAAGGCCTGATTCACACAGTCTCCTCTGAACAGTTGATATTGAGATGTGTCTGTGACTTGAACTCTGTGAAGCATTTATTTGGGCTGCAATTTCTGAGGCTGGTAACTCTAATGAACTTATCCTCTGCAGCAGAGGTAACTCTGGGTCTTCCATTCCTGTGGCGGTCCTCATGAAAGCCAGTTTCATCATAGCGCTTGATGGTTTTTGCGGCTGCACTTGAATAAACTTTTCTAAGTTCTTGAAATGTTCCGTATTGACTGACCTTTATGTCTTAAAGTAATAATGGACTGTCGTTTCTCTTTGCTTATTTGAGCTGTTCTTGCCATAATATGGACTTGGTCTTTTACCAAATAGGGCTTTCTTCTGTATACCTTGTCACAACACAACATTTTGGTTCAAATGCATTAAGAAGGAAATAAATTCCACATATTAACTTGAATTGATAATTGAACTGCATTCCAGGTGACTACCTCATGAAGATGGTTGAGAGAATGCCAAGAGAGTCCAAAGCTGTCATCAAAGCAAATGGTGGCTATTTGAAGAATTTTGATTTACATTTACATTTACATTTTAGTCATTTAGCAGACGGTCTTATCCAGAGCGACTTACAGTTACTGAATCCTATTTATTATTATTATAATTTTTTTAATATATATATATATATATATATATATATATATATATATATATATATATATATATATATTTTTTTTTTATACTGGCCCCCCGTGGGAATCGAACCCACAATTTGATTGGTTTAACACTTTTTTGGTTACTACATGATTCCATATGTGTTATTTCATAGTTTTGATGTCTTCACTATTATTCTACAATGTAGAAAATAGTAAAAATAAAGAAAAACCCTTGAATGAGTAGGTGTTCTAAAACTTTCGACGGTAGTGTATTTAACCTTATTATTAACTATTATAATTATTATTAACCCCTTATTTTTGTTGGCACATATCATTCATATGATACACTATGTTACAAATTACAATTCGTATGATATGTTACGAATTGCAATTCTTACAAAATGTTACGAAATTGCTATTAGTACAATACGTTACGAATTTGTTAAATGTATGATATATTACAAATTCCAATTTAATGTGGCAAACGTCAGTTAGGTGGCTAGGTGGCTAACGCTAAAGCTAGATAGGTGGCCAATGTGATGCACACAAAATGCATGGTCACAGTTTTGTGTTTATTTCTGTTTATTTTTTATTTTTTATTATTATTATTATTATTTAGTCATATTTGGAAGTTATTCGATTAGTAATATTTTTTATTTTTTTTAAATAAATGTCCCTTTCCCTTTTCCCTTATTTCATCAATCAAGGGAGGAGCGGAATGAGTTTGACATATGTGGGTTAAAGGTTTAAGGTTAGGGTTAGTGTTAGCTAACATGCTAAGTGGTATTAGTTGCTAATTAGCTAAAATGCTAAATTTGTCCGCGATGAGATTCGAACAAGCCTACCCATCCACCATGACCAATACTTTCATTTTTTGCCCTTCTGTCTAATGTAATCATACCAATTGAACATGTCCTACTAATTTTGAGGTCCCGGATTTAAATGTACTATGTTACGGCAGGTAGCCTCGAGATTAGAGTATTAGGGCCAGTAACTAAAAGGTTGCTGGTTTGAATACCGGAGCTGACAAGATGAAACTACAAATTGCTGTAATTCAAGATGAAACTACAAGTTACTACGGTAACCTTGGCTGTGACCCCACTCCCTGCGGGTGTCTCAGGGGGAGTTTGGATACGCAAAAAAAAAAAACATTTCCATTACACACTTGTGTGTAACAAGACAAATATAATTGTTAAGTCTAGTCTATGAGATCAGGCTGGAAATCTCACAGCCTTAATATTAACTCCTGCAGAATTAAGCATTTCTTACAGTAAAATGATACACCAGATGTAGGCAAAAATATGACTCGGGAACAGGAGTGGAGAAATATGATTTCTTTCTTTCAGCATCTTGAGAGAATGCGAATGCGCAGTTACATACCTGTCACGCCCTGGCTCTGGGGACTCTTAAATGTTGAGCCAGGGTGTGTAGTTTCTATGTTTAGTTTTCTATGTTGAGTTTCTAGATCGTGTAGATCTATGTTGGCCAGGGTGGTTCCCAATCAGAGGCAGCTGTAGCTCGTTGTCTCTGATTGGGGACCATACTTAGGCAGCCGTTTGGCACCAGTCTGTGTGGGATCTTGTTCCGTATAGGTATGTTATCAGTCTACCTTGGACTTCAAGTATCGTTTGTTTGTTGTTTTGTCGTGTGTTAAGTACTAAATAAATATGTACGCTTATCACGCTGCACCTTGGTCCGTCTCATCCGTTAACGATCGTGAGAGAAGATCCCACCAAATGAGGACCAAGCAGCGTGCCCAGGAAGAGAGAATAGCGATGTCTCAGGTGGGCAAATGGTGGTCATGGGAGGAGATATTCGCGGGGAAAGGGCCATGGGCGAAGGTAAATGCCCAGGCAGGAGAGGAGAAACGGCGCCAACCGTGCCGACGACGGACACCCGAGAGGCAACCCCAAGAAAATGTTGGGGGGGGGGCACACGGCGTGGACGACGAGGCAGCAGGAGGCAGCGACAGGGCGAATCTGCAGATTAGGAGAGGAGGCCACCAGGTTACGGGGGCTATTGGTCCAGAGGGAGCAGGAGTTAATTGGTCAGAGGGAGGAGCTACAGGAGGCTATAAGGGAGAAGGAGAGTGTAGAGGCACGGCGAGAGGAGCTGGTTAGGCAGCAGAAGGAGCGGGGGTTTATAAGGGAACCCAGTCCCGCTCCTCGCACCAAGTAAGTGGTGTGTGTCGCCAGTCCGGCCCGGCCCGTTCCTGCACCCCGCACCAAGCCAGTGGTGTGTGTTCCCAGTCCGGCCCGGCCCGTTCCTGCTCCCCGTACCAAGCCAGTGGTGCGTGTTCCGAGTCCGGCCCGGCCCGTTCCTGCTCCCCGCACCAAGCCGGTGGGGCGTGTTCCCAGTCCGGCCCGGCCCATTCCTGCTCCCCGCACCAAGCCAGTGGTGCGTGTTCCCAGTCCGGCCCGGCCTGTTCCTGCTCCCCGCACCAAGCCAGTGGTGCGTAGTCCCAGTCCAGCCCGGCCTGTTCCTGTCCCTCGCACCAAGCCAGTGGTGCGCATCGCCAGCCCGGTCCGGCCTGTTCCTGTCCCTCGCGCCAAGCTAGTGGTGCGCGTCGCCAGCCCGGTCCGGCCTGTTCCTGCCCCTCGCACCAAGCCATTGGTGCGCGTCGCCAGCCCGGTCCGGCCTGTTCCTGCCCCTCGCACCAAGCCAGTGGTGCGCGTCGTCAGCCCGGTCCGGCCCGTTCCTGCTCCCCGCACCAAGCCAGTGGTGCGCGTCGTCAGCCCGGTCAGGCCCGTTCCTGCACCCCGCACCAAGCAAGTGGTGCGCGTCGTCAGCCCGGTCAGGCCCGTTCCTGCACCCCGCACCAAGCCAGTGGTACGCGTCGTCAGCCCGGTCAGGCCCGTTCCTGCTCCCCGCACCAAGCCAGTGGTGCGCGTCGTCAGCCCGGTCAGGCCCGTTCCTGCACCCCGCACCAAGCAAGTGGTGCGCGTAGTCAGCCCGGTCCGGCCCGTTCCTGCTCCCCGCACCAAGCCAGTGGTGCGCGTCGTCAGCCCGGTCAGGCCCGTTCCTGCACCCCGCACCAAGCAAGTGGTGCGCGTAGTCAGCCCGGTCCGGCCCGTTCCTGCTCCCCGCACCAAGCCAGTGCTGCGCGTCGCCAGCCCGGTCCGGCCCGTTCCTGCTCCCCGCACCAAGCCAGTGGTGCGCGTCGTCAGCCCGGTCCGGCCCGTTCCTGCTCCCCGCACCAAGCCAGTGGTGCGCGTCGTCAGCCCGGTCCGGCCCGTTCCTGCTCCCCGCACCAAGCCAGTGGTGCGCGTCGCCAGCCCGGTCCGGCCTGTTCCTGTCCCTCGCGCCAAGCTAGTGGTGCGCGTCGCCAGCCCGGTCCGGCCTGTTCCTGCTCCTCGCACCAAGCCATTGGTGCGCGTCGCCAGCCCGGTCCGGCCTGTTCCTGCCCCTCGCACCAAGCCAGTGGTGCGCGTCGTCAGCCCGGTCCGGCCCGTTCCTGCTCCCCGCACCAAGCCAGTGGTGCGCGTCGTCAGCCCGGTCAGGCCCGTTCCTGCACCCCGCACCAAGCAAGTGGTGCGCGTCGTCAGCCCGGTCAGGCCCGTTCCTGCTCCCCGCACCAAGCCAGTGGTGCGCGTCGTCAGCCCGGTCAGGCCCGTTCCTGCTCCCCGCACCAAGCCAGTGGTGCGCGTCGTCAGCCCGGTCAGGCCCGTTCCTGCACCCCGCACCAAGCAAGTGGTGCGCGTAGTCAGCCCGGTCCGGCCCGTTCCTGCTCCCCGCACCAAGCCAGTGGTGCGCGTCGTCAGCCCGGTCAGGCCCGTTCCTGCACCCCGCACCAAGCAAGTGGTGCGCGTAGTCAGCCCGGTCCGGCCCGTTCCTGCTCCCCGCACCAAGCCAGTGCTGCGCGTCGCCAGCCCGGTCCGGCCCGTTCCTGCTCCCCGCACCAAGCCAGTGGTGCGCGTCGTCAGCCCGGTCCGGCCCGTTCCTGCTCCCCGCACCAAGCCAGTGGTGCGCGTCGTCAGCCCGGTCCGGCCCGTTCCTGCTCCCCGCACCAAGCCAGTGGTGCGCGTCGCCAGCCCCGTCCGGCCCGTTCCTGCTCCCCGCACCAAGCCAGTGGTGCGCGTCGTCAGCCCGGTCCGGCCCGTTCCTGCTCCCCGCACCAAGCCAGTGGTGCGCGTCGCCAGCCCGGTCCGGCCCGTTCCTGCTCCCCGCACCAAGCCAGTGGTGCGCGTCGCCAGCCCGGTCCGGCCCGTTCCTGCTCCCCGCACCAAGCCAGTGGTGCGCGTCGTCAGCCCGGTCTGGCCTGTTCCTGTCCCTCGCGCCAAGCTAGTGGTGCGCGTCGCCAGCCCGGTCCGGCCTGTTCCTGTCCCTCGCACCAAGCCAGTGGTGCGCGTCGTCAGCCCGGTCCGGCCCGTTCCTGCTCCCCGCACCAAGCCAGTGGTGCGCGTTGCCAGCCCGGTCCGTTCCGTTCCTGCTCCCCGCACCAAGCCAGTGGTGCGCGTCGCCAGCCCGGTCCGGCCCGTTCCTGCTCCCCGCACCAAGCCAGTGGTGCGCGTCGTCAGCCCGGTCTGGCCTGTTCCTGTCCCTCGCGCCAAGCTAGTGGTGCGCGTCGCCAGCCCGGTCCGGCCTGTTCCTGACCCTCGCACCAAGCCAGTGGTGCGCGTCGTCAGCCCGGTCCGGCCCGTTCCTGCTCCCCGCACCAAGCCAGTGGTGCGCGTCGTCAGCCCGGTCCGGCCCGTTCCTGCTCCCCGCACCAAGCCAGTGGTGCGCGTCGTCAGCCCGGTCCGGCCCGTTCCTGCTCCCCGCACCAAGCCAGTGGTGCGCGTCGCCAGCCCGGTCCGGCCCATTCCTGCTCCCCGCACCAAGCCAGTGGTGCGCGTCGTCAGCCCGGTCCGGCCCGTTCCTGCTCCCCGCACCAAGCCAGTGGTGCGCGTCGCCAGCCCGGTCCGGCCCGTTCCTGCTCCCCGCACCAAGCCAGTGGTGCGCGTCGTCAGCCCGTTCCGGCCCGTTCCTGCTCCCCGCACCAAGCCAGTGGTGCGTGTGTCCAGTCCGGCACGGCCCGTGCCTGTTCCACCGGTGCCTGGTCCAGCACCGGTCAGCTGCTCCACTCCGGAGCCAGAGCAATCCGCTCCACCGGGGTCCAGTCCAGCTCCGGTCAGCCGCTCCACTCCGGAGCCAGAGAAGTCCGCTCCACCGGTGCCCAGTCCAGCTCCGGTCAGCGGCTCAAGTCCGGAGTCCTTACAGTTCGATCCACCGTCGTCGGGTCCAGCTCCAGTCAGCGGTGCCAGACCAGACCAGGGGCGCAACAGGGAGGTGGAGAGAAAGTGGTGGTTACGCCCGGAGCCGGATCCGCCTCCGAGGCGGAATGCCCACCCGGCCCCTACCCTGTTATTGTTATGGGGCGCGGTCGGAGTCCGCACCTTTGGGGGGGGTGCTTTCACGCCCTGGCTCTGGGGACTCTTAAATGTTGAGCCAGGGTGTGTAGTTTCTATGTGTAGCTTTCTATGTTGAGTTTCTAGATCGTGTAGATCTATGTTGGCCAGGGTGGTTCCCAATCAGAGGCAGCTGTAGCTCGTTGTCTCTGATTGGGGACCATACTTAGGCAGCCATTTGGCACCAGTCTGTGTGGGATCTTGTTCCGTATAGGTATGTTATCAGTCTACCTTGGACTTCACGTATCGTTTGTTTGTTGTTTTGTTCGTGTTGTGTACTTTAATAAATATGTACGCTTATCACGCTGCGCCTTGGTCCGTCTCATCCGTTTAACGATCGTGACAATATCGTCTGTAGATGTGCGATCTTTATCAGCATCATAAAAGCTAATAGTATTTAAACCACATGAAATGTGCATACAAGCGGAACTGACATTTTATCAGAAACGTGTTGGGTCATTTTCACAGCTTTCTATGTCCTTACAACTGGATAAACGGATGTCATTTGGAAATTGTGCACAGAAAATCGTTCCCGTTTTTTTTTTTATTATTGCTTTTTTCCCCGGTCCCTAAACTTCTCTCCTCCACTAAAGAAGCAGAGATGACAGATATAACTTTACTGATGTCAACTAGATTGAAGCATTAATTCTATTGATTTATGACATCATTCCGGTGAGCAAGGGTTTATTTAGTCTTCTGGGGCAACATAATGACAGAAGAGAAGCTGCATCTATCTAATTATACACAAATTGACTATCAAATAGCCTTCCAAAATGTCTGAAATTATAAATGTTTCTCCTTAAACCACTCCAGTGTTGCTTAAGCAGTATGCTTAGGGTCATTGTCCTGCTGGAAGGTGAACCTCCGTCCCAGTCTCAAATCTCTGGAAGACTGAAACAGGTTTCTCTCAAGAAGTTCCCTGTATTTAGCGCCATCCATCATTCCTTCAATTCTAACCAGTTTCCCAGTCCCTGCCGATGAAAAACATCCCCACAGCATGATGCTGCCACCACCATGCTTCACTGTGGGGATGGTGTTCTCGGGTGTTGGGTTTGCGCCAGACATAGCGTTTTGCTTGATGGCCAAAAAGCTCAATTTTAGTCTCATCTGACCAGAGTACTTTCTTCCATATGTTTGGGGAGTCTCCCACATGCCTTTTGGCGAACACCAAACGTGTTTGCTTATTTTTTTCTTTAAGCAATGGCTTTGTTCTGGCCACTCTTCCATAAAGCCCAGCTCTGTGGAGTGTACAGCTTAAAGTGGTCCTATGGACTGATACTCCAATCTCCGCTGTGGAGCTTTGCAGCTCCCTCAGGGTTATCTTTGGTCTCTTTGTTGCCTCTCTGATTAATGCCCTCCTTGCCTGGTCCGTGAGTTTTGGTGGGCGGCCCTCTCTTGGCAGGTTTGTTGTGGTGCCATATTCTTTCCAATTTTTAATAATGGATTTAATGGTGCTCTATGGGATATTCAACGTTTTTGATATTTTTTATAACCCAACCCTGAACTGTACTTCTCCACAACTTTGTCCCTGACCTGTTTGGCGAGCTCCTTGGTCTTCATGGTGCCGCTTGCTTGGTGGTGCCCCTTGCTTAGTGGTGTTGCAGACTCTGGGGCCTTTCAGAATGGGTGTATATATACTGAGATCATGTGACACTTAGATTGCACACAGGTGGACTTTATTTAACTTATTATGTGACTTCTGAAGGTAATTGGTGGCACCAGATCTTATTTAGGGGCTTCATAGCAAAGGGGGTGAATACATATGCACGCACCACTTTTCCGTTATTTACTTTTTAGAATTTATTAATGCAACAAAATAGGAAAAACGCCAAGGGGGATGAATACTTTTCCAAGGCACTGTAGAACCCTTTTATAGGGTTCTTTGATCAGAACCCTAGAAGTCTTCTTCACTGATCCAAAATGGTTCCATATAGAACCCTGCATGGTGCCATTTATAAATCATGGCTACTACTAATAAATAGTTATAATTTTAACGAAGAATATAATTTAATAAACAATTAAATAATGGACAAAAGAATACCTGCATAGTTTTTAGAATGTATTGCCATTATAAGCAAACATTGTATGGAAATATGCACTGGTGGCCAGGGAGGCATCACTTTGCTTGAATGATGGCCCACATCAACTCTGGCTGGTTTCTTTACAATACAACTTTGTCCATTAGTTACAGTGAAAAACAAAAATGTGTCTTCTGCTCTGTTCTCAACCCCCCAAAACAGCAGACTGAACACATACAGTTGAGACCAGCACAGGTTCAAGCTGCAGTGCAGCACCTCTGGATGGAGAGCACGTTGTGGGGTTAAGGGCCTTGCTTATGCTTGCTTAGGAATGTGAACCCAGCAGCCATCCAATTCGTCAAATCAATTCCACCTGTATTATCCTGGATTCGAACCAGCCACCTTTGGGCCACAGGTACACCTTCTTAGCCGCTGGTTTGCTGCCTGACTGGTTCCAGAGAAGAACAAAAAAGGAGCAAAAACATTAGGATTAACTGAGATAATCTTCAGTAATAAGCATGAGTTAATCTGCCAAAATGAAGACAAAATGCTATGCAGACATAATTACGATGATGTAGGGAATGGCACGAGACATGTCAGATCCTTCCATCAGGAAAGGAATATATACTGAACAAAAATATAAACCCAACATGTGAAGTGTTGGTTCCATGTTTCATGAGATGAAATTAAAGATCCCAGAAATGTTCCATACGCACAAAAAGCGTATTTTGTGCACAAATTTGTTTACATCTCTGTTAGTGACCATTTCTCCTTTGCCAAGATAATCCATCCACCTGACAGGTGTGGCATATCAAGAAACAGATTAAACAGCATGATCATTACACAGGTGCACCTTGTGCTGGGGACAATAAAAGACCACTCTAAAATGTGCAGTTTTGTCACACGACACAATGCCATAGATGTCTCTAGTTTTTAGGGAGCATGCAATTGGCATGCTGACTGTAGGAATGTCCACCAGAGCTGTTGCCAGAGAATTGAATGTTCATTTCTCTACCATAAGCCACGTCCAACGTCGTTTTAGAGAATTTTGCAGTACGTCCAACCGGCCTCACAACCGCAGACCATGTGTAACCACGTCAGCCCAGGACCTCCACATCCGGCTTCTTCACCTGCAGGACGGTCTGAGACCAGCCTCCCGGTCAGCTGATGAAACTGTGGGTTTCCACAACCGAATAATTTCTGCACAAACTGTCAGAAACCGTCTCAAGAAGATCATCTGCATGCTTGTCGTCCTCACCAGGGTCTTGACCAGACTGCAGTTTGGCATCGGAACCGACTTCAGTGGGCAAATGCTCACCTTCAATGGCTACTGGAACGCTGGAGTGAGCTCTTCACGGATGAATCCCGGTTTCAACTGTACCGGGCAGATGGCTGACAGCGTGTATGGCGTTGTGTGGGCGAGCAGTTTACTGATGTCAACGTTGTGAACAGAGTGCCCAATGATGGCGGTGGGGTTATGGTATGGGCAGGCATAACCTATAGACAACGAACACAATTGCATTTTATCGATGGCAATTTGACTGCACATAGATACCGTGACGAGATCCTGAGGCCCATTGCTGTGCCATTCATCCGCCGCCATCACCTCGTGTTTCAGCATGATAATGCACGGCCCCAGGTCGCAACGATCTGTACACAATTCCTGGAAGCTGAAAATGTCCCAGTTCTTCCATGGCCTGCAAAATCACTTGACATGTCACCCATTGACCCATAGACAGGGCTCTAACTCCTCTAGCTCCACAATGAGACAGGGTGCAGGCCAGGCAGCAGGCTGTTAGCCAGCCCAATGAGACAGGGTGCAGGCCAGGCAGCAGGCTGTTAGCCAGCCCAATGAGACAGGGTGCAGGCCAGGCAGCAGGCTGTTAGCCAGCCCAATGAGACAGGGTGCAGGCCAGGCAGCAGGCTGTTAGCCTCCCCAATGAGACAGGGTGCAGGCCAGGCAGCAGGCTGTTAGCCAGCCCAATGAGACAGGGTGCAGGCCAGGCAGCAGGCTGTTAGCCAGCCCAATGAGACAGGGTGCAGGCCAGGCAGCAGGCTGTTAGCCAGCCTGCCAGCTTAGCGGAGTCTGCCACTAGCATAGTCAGTGTAGTCACCTCAGCTATCCCCATTGAGACCGTGTCTGTGCCTCGATCTAGGTTGAGCAAAACTAAATATGGCGGTGTTCGCCTTAGCAATCTCACTGGAATAAAGACCTCCTCCATTCCTTTCATTATTGAAAGAGATTGTGATATCTCAAAATAGGGCTACTCAATGTTAGATCCCTCACTTCCAAGGCACTGATTATAACATTGATGTGATTGGCCTGACTGAAACATGAATTGAATTTACTGTGTTAAATGAGGCCTCTCCTCCTGGTTACACTAGTGACCATATCCCTCGCACATCCCGCAAAGGCGGAGGTGTTGCTAACATTTATGATAGCAAATGTCAATTTACCCCCCAAAGAATGACTGCGTTTTTGTCTTTTGAGCTTCTATTCATGAAATCTATGCAGCCTACTCAATCACTTTTTATAGCTACTGTTTACAGGCCTCCTGGGCCGTATACAGAGTTCCTCACTGAGTTCCCTGAATTCCTATCGGACCTTGTAGTCATGGCAGCTAATATTCAAATATTTGGTCACTTTAATATTCACATGGAAAAGTCCACAGACCCACTCCAAAAGGCTTTCGGAGCCATCATCGACTCATTGGGTTTTGTCCAACATGTCTCCGGACCTACTCAATGCCACAGTTATACCCTGGATCTAGTTTTGTCCCGTGGAATAAATATTGTGGATCTAAATGTTTTTCCTCATAACCCTGCACTATCGAACCTCCATCTTACTACGTTTGCAATCGCAACAAATAATCTGCTCAGACCCCAACCAAGGACCATCAAAAGCCGTGCTATAAATTCTCGGACAACCCAAAGAGGCCCTTCCAGACTCCCTCCACCTACTCAAGGAAGTCGGAGTACAAAAATCAGTTAACCACCTAACTGAGGGTCTAAATTTAACCTTGCGTAATACCCTAGATGCAGTTGCACCCCTAAAAACAAAAAAACATTTGTCACAAGAAACTAGCTCCCTGGTATCCAGAAAATACCCGAGCCCTGAAGCAAGCTTCCAGAAAATTGGAACGGAAATGGTGCTCCACCAAACTGGAAGTCTTCCGACTAGCTTGGAAAGAAAGTACAGAGCAATATCGAAGAGCCCTCACTGCTGCTCGATCATCCTATTTTTCCAACCTAATTGATGAGAATAAGAACAATCCTAAATTAATATTTGGTACTGTCGCATTCCCCAAGAGAGGATGCCTTCAGCAGTGATGTATTCATGAACTTCTTAGACAGAAAAGATCATGATCATTCGAAAGCAAATTACGGACTCCTCTTTGAATCTGCGTATTTCTCCAAAGCTCAGCTGTCCTGAGTCTGCACAAAACTGCCAGGACCTAGGATCAATGGAGACACTCAAGTGTTTTAATCCTGTATCTTTTGACACATTCATGAAAATAGTCATGGCCTCTAAACCTTCAAGCTGCATACTGGACCCTATTCAAACTAAACTACTGAAAGAGCTACTTCCTGTGCTTGGCCCTCCTCTGTTGAACATAATAAACCTCTCCCTATCCTCTGGATGTGAACCAAACTCACTAAAAGTGGCAGTAATAAAGCCTCTCTTGAAAAAGCCAAACCTTGACCCAGAAAATGTAAACAACTATCGGCCTATATCGAATCTCCCATTCCTCTCAAACATTTTTAGAAAAAGCTGTTGTGCAGCAACTCACTGCCTTCCTGAAGACAAATAATTACATTTACATTTTAGTCATTTAGCAGACGCTCTTAACCAGAGCGACTTACAGGAGCAATTAGGGTTAAGTGCCTTGCTCAAGGGCACATTAACGTCATTTAGCAGACGCTCTTAGCCAGAGCGACTCACAAATTGGTGCGTTCACCCTATAGCCAGTGGGATAACCACTTTACAATTTGGGGGGGGGGGGGGGGGGGTTAGAAGGAATACTTTATCCTATCCCAGGTATTCCTTAAAGAGGTGGGGTTTCAAATGTCTCCGGAAGGTGGTGAGTGACTCCGCTGTCCTGGCGTCGTGAGGGAGCTTGTTCCACCATTGGGGTGCCAGAGCAGCGAACAGTTTTGACTGGGCTGAGCGGGAGCTATGCTTCCGCAGAGGAAGGGGAGCCAGCAGGCCAGAGGTGGATGAACGCAATGTCCTCGTTTGGGTGTAGGGACTGATCAGAGCCTGAAGGTACAGAGGTGCCGTTCCCCTCACTGCTCCATAGGCAAGCACCATGGTCTTGTAGCGGATGCGAGCTTCAACTGGAAGCCAGTGGAGTGTGCGGAGGAGGGGGGTGACGTGAGAGAACTTGGGAAGGTTGAACACCAGACGGGCTGCGGCATTCTGGATGAGTTGTAGGGGTTTAATGGCACAGGCAGGGAGCCCAGCCAACAGCGAGTTGCAGTAGTCCAGACGGGAGATGACAAGTGCCTGGACCAGGACCTGCGCCGCTTCCTGTGTAAGGCAGGGTCGCACTCTCCGAATGTTGTAGAGCATGAACCTGCAGGAGCGGGTCACCGCCTTGATGTTGGCGGAGAACGACAGGGTGTTGTCCAGGGTCACGCCTAGGCTCTTCGCACTCTGGGAGGAGGACACAGCGGAGTTGTCAACCGTGATGGCGAGATCATGGAACGGGCAGTCCTTCCCCGGGAGGAAGAGCAGCTCCGTCTTGCCAGGGTTCAGCTTGAGGTGGTGATCCGTCATCCATACTGATATGTCTGCCAGACATGCAGAGATGCGATTCGCCACCTGGTTATCAGAAGGGGGAAAGGAGAAGATTAGTTGTGTATCGTCAGCGTAGCAATGATAGGAGAGACCATGTGAGGATATGACAGAGCCAAGTGACTTGGTGTATAGGGAGAAAAGGAGAGGGCCCAGAACCGATCCCTGGGGGACACCAGTGGTGAGAGCACGTGGTGCGGAGACAGCTTCCCGCCACGCCACTTGGTAGGAGCGACCGGTCAGGTAGGACGCAATCCAGGAGTGAGCCGCGCCGGAGATGCCCATCTCGGAGAGGGTGGAGAGGAGGATCTGATGGTTCACAGTATCAAAGGCAGCAGACAGGTCTAGAAGGACAAGAGCAGAGGAGAGAGAGTTAGCTTTAGCAGTGCGGAGAGTCTCCGTGACACAGAGAAGAGCAGTGTACGAAACGCGTCAGTCTGGTTTTAGACCCCATCATAGCACTGAGACTCCACTTGTGTAGGTGGTAAATATTATATTTTAATGGCGTCAGACCAAGGCTCTGCATCTGTCCTCGTGCTCCTAGACCTTAGTGCTGCTTTTGACACCATCGATCACCAAATTATTTTGGAGAGATTGGAAACCTTAATTGGTCTACACAGACAAGTTTTTACCTGGTTTAGGTCTTATCTGTTGGAAAGTACATCTCTGTGGATGGTTTGTCCTCTGACAAATCAATTATACGTTTCAGTGTTCCTCAAGGTTCCATTCTAGGACCACTATTGTTTTCACTATATATTTTACCCCTTGGTGATGTCATTCGGAACCACAATGTTAACTTTCATTGCTATGCAGATGACACACAGCGGTACATTTCGATAAAACATGGTGAAGCCCCAAAATTGCCTACCCTGGAAGCCTGTGTTTCAGACATAAGGAAGTGTTTTACTTTTAAACTCGGACAAAACAGAGATGCTAGTTCTAGGTCCCAAGAAACAAACAGATCTTCTGTTGGATCTGACAATTCATCTTGATGGTTATACAGTCGTCTCAAAAAAACTGTGAAGGACCTCGGCGTTACTCTGGACCCTGATCTCTCTTTTGACGAACATATCAAGAATATTTCAAGGACAGCTTTTTCCATCTTCATAACATTGCAAAAATCTAAAACTTTTTGTACAAAAATGATGGAGAAAAGTTAATCCATGCTTTTGTCACTTCTAGATTAGACTACTGCAATTCTCTACTCTCCGGTTACCCAGATAAAGCACTAAATAAACTTCAGTTAGTGCTAAACACGGCTGCTAGAATCTCGACTAGAACCCAATTCTTTTTTAAATCATATTACTTCAGGGGTAGCCTCTGGCTTCCTGTTAAGGCTAGGGCTGATTTCAAGGTTTTACTGCTAACCTACAAAGCATTACATGGGCTTGCTCCTACCTATCTCTCCGATTTGGTCCTGCCGTACATACCTACACGTATGCTACGGTCACAAGACCTAGGCCTCCTTATTGTCCAAACAGCTGGAGGCAGGGCTTTCTCCTATAGAGCTCAATTTTTAATGGAATGGTCTGCCTATCCATGTGAGTGACGCAGACTCGGTCTCAACCTTTAAGTCTTTACTTTACTTTGTCTTCAGTAGGTCCTATGATTGAGTGTAGTCTGGCCCAGGGGTGCGAAGGTGAACGGAAAGGCACTGGAGTGACAAACCTCCCTTGCTGTCTCTGCCTGGTTGGTTCCCGTCCCTCCATTGGGATTCTCTGCCTCTGACCCTATTACGGGGGCTGAGTCACTGGCTTACTAGTGCTCTTCCATGCCGTCCCTAGGAGGGGTGCATCACTTGAGTGGGTTGAGTCACTGACATGATCTTCCTGTCCGGTTTATCGCCCCCTCGGGCTCGTGCAGTGGAGGAGATCTTCGTGGGCTATACTCAGCCTTGTCTCAGGGTAGTAGGTTGGTGGTCTGTTGATATCCCTCTGGTGGTGTGGGGGCTGTGCTTTGGCAAAGTGGGTGGGGTTAGATCCTGCCTTGTTGGCCCTGTTTGGGGGTATTGTCGGATGGGGCCACAGTGTCTCCCGACCCCCCCGTCTCAGCCTCCAGTATCTATGCTGCAAAAGTCTATGTGCCGGGGGGCTAGTGTCAGTCTGTTATATCTGGTGTTATTCTCCTGTCTTATCTGGTGTCCTGCCTGGTTGGTTCCCGTCTCTCCATTGGGATTCTGAATTTAAGTATGCTCCCTCTAATTCTCTCCCTCTCTCTCTCTCCCTCCCCTCCCGGAGGACCTGAGCCCTAGGACCATGCCTCAGGAATACCTGGCCTGATGACTCCTTGCTGTCCCCAGTCCACCTGGTCGTGCTGCTGATCCAGTTTCCACTCTTCTACCTGTGGCTATGGAACCCTGACCTGACGTGCTGCCTTGTCCCGGACCTGCTGTTTTCAACTCTCTCTCTCTACCGCACCTGCTATTTCAACCTCTAAATGCCCGGCTATGAAAAGCCAAGTGACATTTACTCCAGTTGCAACCTCTACAACCACTGCTATAATGATTTGACCCTGCTGGTCATCTATGAACGTTGAACATCTTGGAGAAAAATCTGGCCTTAATGGCCATGTACTGTTATAATCTCCACCCGGCACAGCCAAAAGGGGACTGGCCACCCCTCAGAGCCTGGTTCCTCTCTAGGTTTCTTCCTAGGTTTCTGCCTTTCTAGGGAGTTGTTCCTGGCCACCGTGCTTCTACATCTGCATTGCTTGCTGTTTGGGGTTTTAGGCTGGGTTTCTGTATAGCACTTTGTGACATCTGCTGATGTAAAAAGGGCTTTATAAATACCTTTGATTGATTGATTGATCCATAGCCTTAAAATGCATCTCAAGTGCAATTTCACTGTTTAGCTGACATCTGAAGGCTGGGGGGGCATTTAGGACGTACTGTGGATCGCTAAAATATCCTAATGATTACGATCACACTTCCTCAATTCAAAGAGAACAAAAAAGTAGCAAAAACTTTAGGATTAACTGAGATAATCTTCAGTAATAAGCATGAGTTAATCCGCCAAAATGAAGACAAAATGCTATGCAGACATATAAGTGTTGGTTCCATGTTTCACGAGATGAAATTAAAGATCCCAGAAATGTTCCATACGCACAAAAAGCTGATTTTGTGCACAAATTTGTTTACATCCCTGTCAGTGAGCATTTGTCCTTTTGGGGTTTCTATATAGCAATTTGTGACATCTGCTGATGTAAAAAGGGCTTTATAAATACATTTGATTGATTGATTGATTGATTGATTGAGCGTGTTTGGGATGCTTTGGATCGAAGTGTAAAACAGCGTGTTCCAGTTTCCGCCAATATCCAGAAACTTCGCACAGCCATTGAAGAGGAATGGGACAACATTCCACAGGCCACAATCAACAGCCAGATCAACTCTATGCAAAAGAGATGTGTCACGCTGAATGAGGCAAATGGTGGTCACACCAGAGTTTTCTGATCCACACCCCTACCTTTTGTTAAGGTATCTGTGACCAACAGATGCATATCATGTGAAATCCATAGATTATGGCCTAATTCATTTATTTCAATTGACTGATTTCCTTACATGAACTGTAATTCATGAAAATCTTTGAAAATTGTTGCATATTGCATGTATATTTTTGTTCAGTGTAGTATATTTCACAAATAGGGATGAATGTATTTCTGAGACAGTGAAAGAGATGTGGAAATTAATAGAAGAGGTGTATAATCAGCCAGGTCACTCGTGATACAAGTCTATATTCAACGTCCATCCATGTCTGAAGACATCGGGAGATAAATAATAATGTGCCATACATTTTTACGTATGGGTGGTCCCGGGGATCGAACCCACTACCCTGGCGTTACAAGCGACGTGCTCTACCAGCTGAGCTACAGAGGACGTGGAAACCGGCCACTAGGGGAAACAGTGAGCGCTGTTACCTTCAAGTTATGTTTGGGTTTCGCTGGACGGGGAATCTCTGCTGTCGTAAACAATCTGCCTCTCATTCCAAAAGTTGCAAGTTAGAATTTTACATTTTTAGTCATTTAGCAGACGCTCTTATCCAGAGTGACTTACAGGAGCAATTATGGTTAAGTGCCTTGCTCAAGGGCACATCGACAGATTTTTTACCTAGTCGGCTTGGGGATTAGAACCATCGACCTTTCGGTTACTGGCACAACGCTCTTAACCACTAAGCTACCTGCCGCCCCAATCCAGCAATAGAAAGTTGTTTTTGAGAAAACAAAAATTTAGCCTATTCCAAACCTTAACCCTTACCTTAAACATTCAGAGTTAATGTCTAACCTTAAGAATTCTGAGTTAATGTCTAAACTTAACCCTAACCTTAAACATTCGGAGTTAAACTTAACTCAACCTTAAACACTTTGAAATTTGACGTTTTGGAACAACATCGAAATTTGATGTTTGAGAAACATGGATGAACGTCTAATTCTGACGAGAGACTGCGAGAGCTAGTTGGTATAATACTGAAAACATTTATGACAACAGTCGTGAATAGTGAAATCTTATTGTTAAGGGACAGAAGATTGTGCACATCAAGTAAATCAAAAAAGTGGAGAGAGCGGGGCGATTATTTTGATTAAATTCTCTGACTATAAAACACATATTATTCTATTTGATATCATACACAGACTACACTACACTGAGCGCTACTGTGCACGAAGAGTAAAATCAACGCCATCAATTACTTCTGACTCTGTGACCCTCACTGACCCCAATCTGTGGAAGATGTTAACCGCATGAACAAAGGTGAGTCTCTGCCGCTCGTAAGTGAGAGATAGGTGTGTGTGTGTGTGTGTGTGTGTATGTGTGTGGTGTGTGTGTGTGTGTGTGTGATGTGTGTGTGTGTGTGTGTGTGTGTGTGTGTGTGTGAGTGTGTGTGTGTGTGTGTGTGTAGGAGGAATCTCATCGTGATTATCAGGCAAGGTAAAGGTCTTCCTGAGGAGAGCACATCACGCTTCCCAGAATTCCCTGTGACCTTGGCGTAAGTCTCTCTCTCTCTCTCTCTCTCGCTCCCTCTCTCTCTCCCTCTCTCTCTCCCTCTCTCTCTCTCTCTCTCTCACTCTCTCTCTCTCTCTCTCTCTCTCTCTCTCTCTCTCTCTCTCTCTCTTCCTCACTGTATCTCTCTCGCTCCCTCTCTCTCTTTCTCTCTCTCTCTCTCTCCCATTCTCTCTCTCTCTCCCTCTCTCCCTCTGTCTCTCTCTCGCTCCCTCTCCCTCTCTCTCTCTCAATTCAATTCAATTCAATTCAATTTCAATTCAATTTAAGGGCTTTATTGGCATGGGAAACGTATGTTAACATTGCCAAAGCAAGTGAAGTAGATAGTAAACAAAAGTGAAATAAACAATACAAATGAATAGTAAACATTACATTCAGAAGTTTTCTCTGTTTTTTTGTTAATTCTTTCCAATGTGTCAAGTAATTCTCTTTTTTTTTCTCATGATTTGGTTGGGTCTAATTGTGTTGCTGTCCTGGGGCTCTGTGGGGTCTGTTTGTGTGTGTGAACAGAGCCCCAGGACCAGCTTGCTCTTCTCCAAGTTCATCTCTCTGTAAGTGATGGCTTTGTTATGGAAGGTTTGGGAATCGCTTCGTTTTAGGTGGTTGTAGAATTTAACAGGTATTTTCTGGATTTTGATCATTAGCTGGTATCGTCCTAATTCTGCTCTGCATGCATTATTTGGTATTTTACGTTGTACACTGAGGATATTTTTACAGAATTCTGCATGCAGAGTCTCAAATTGGTGTTTGTCCCATTTTGTGAATTCTTGGTTGGTGAGCGGACCCCAGACCTCACAATCATAAAGGGCAATGGGTTCTATAACTGATTCAAGTATTTTTAGCCAGATCCTAATTGTTATGTTGGATTTTATTTTCCTTTTGATGGCATAGAAGGCCCTTCTTGCCTTGTCTCTCAGATCGTTCACAGCTTTGTGGAAGTTACCTGTGGCGCTGATGTTTAGGCCGAGGTATATATAGTTTTTTGTGTGCTCTAAGGCAACGGTGTCTAGATGGAATTTGTATTTGTGGTCCTGGCAACTGGACCTTTTTTGGAACACCATTATTTTTGTCTTACTGAGATTTACTGTCATGGCCCAGGTCTGACAGAATCTGTGCAGAAGATCTAGGTGCTGCTGTAGGCCCTCCTTGATTGGGGACAGAAGCACCAGATCATCAGCAAACAGTAGACATTTGACTTCAGATTCTAGTAGGGTGAGGCCGGGTGCTGCAGACTGTTCTAGTGCCCTCGCCAATTCGTTGATATATATGTTGAAGAGGGTGGGGCTCAAGCTGCATGCCTGTCTCACCCCACGGCCCTGTGGAAAGAAATGTGTGTTTGTTTTGCCAATTTTAACCGCACACTTGTTGTTTGTGTACATGGATTTTATAATGTTGTATGTTTTTCCCCCAACACCACTTTCCATCAATTTGTATAGCAGACCCTCATGCCAAATTGAGTCAAAAGCTTTTTTGAAATAAAAGCATGGGAGGACTTTGCCTTTGTTTTGGTATGTTTGTTTGTCAATTAGGGTGTGCAGGGTGAATATGTTGTCTGTCGTACGGTAATTTGGTAAAAAGCCAATTTGACATTTGCTCAGTACATTGTTTTCACTGACGAAATGTACGAGTCTGCTGTTAATGATAATGCAGAGGATTTTCCCAAGGTTGCTGTTAATGCATATCCCACGGTAGTTATTGGGGTCAAATTTCATCAGTCCTTGGTTCCAAATATTCGAGAAGATGCCAGAGCTAAGGATGATGTTAAAGAGTTTAAGTATAGCCAATTGGAATTTGTGGTCTGTATATTTTATAATTTCATTGAGGGTTTGTATTTTGTCCTGTAGTTCATTCTTTGTAATTGGAGGATCCAGTGGGTTCTGTTAGTCTTTAATAGTTGATTCTAAAATGTGTATTTGATCATGTATATGTTTTTGCTGTTTGTTCTTTGTTATAGTATATAGATAGCTCTTCGTGTTGTTGTTTGTTTAGTGTTTTCCAATTTTCCCAGAAGTGTTTAGAGTCTATGGATTCTTCAATTACATTGAGCTGATTTCTGACGTGCTGTTCCTTCTTTTTCCATAGTGTATTTCTGTGTGTTTTAGTGATTCACCATAGTGAAGGCGTAGGCTCAGGTTTTCTGGGTTTCTATGTTTTTGGTTGGATAGGTTTCTCAATTTCTTTCTTAGGTTTTTGCATTCTTCATCCAACCATTTGACATTGTTAATTTTCTTTGGTTTTCTGTTTGAAATGTTTAGATTTGATAGGGAAGCTGAGAGGTCAAATATACTTTTTAGGTTTTCTACTGCCAAGTTTACACCTTCACTATTACAGTGAAATGTTTTGTCCAGGAAGTTGTCTAAAAGGAATTTGTTGTTGCTGTGATCTGATAGGGGTGTCAGTGGGCTGACTGTGAATGCTCTGAGAGACTCTGGGTTGAGGTTGGTGATAAAGGTGTCTGGTGGTGCTGTGGTCTGGATGTAGGCATGGGTCCTCTCGGCGTGGGTCCTCTCGGCGTGGGTCCTCTCAGCGTGGGTCCTCTCGGCGTGGGTCCTCTAGGTGTATTCCAGGATGACATAGTAAAAGCTTTGCGTTCCAGTGTTGTTTTCGTGTGGTTTAGGCTCGGACCATTACAGTAGGTGTGAGCAGAGCATGTTAAGCATCTGATACATACCTATTAGGTCGCAGGATGGGGCTGGGTGGGTGTTGTGGTGTGGGTTGGGTTTGTTGCTCTGCTCACCAACTGGGCGTACGTGTGAGTCATGTTGAGGTCCTCGTTATGGGGGTTGGGGGCATGGGAGAGGCAGTAGGGGTGCAGACCTGGGGTGATTTGGCCATGGTTGGATTGGTAGGGTGTTAACTGGTTGGGGGTGTGGGGGGGTCTGGTAGTGCTGTGGTCTGAATGTAGGCATGGGTTCTCTAGGTGTAGGTTCTCTAGGTGTAGGTTCTCTAGGTGTAGGTTCTCTAGGTGTAGGTTCTCTAGGTGTAGGTTATCTCGGTGTAGGTTCTCTAGGTGTAGGTTCTCTAGGTGTAGGTTCTCTAGGTGTAGGTTCTCTAGGTGTAGGTTCTCTAGGTGTAGGTTCTCTCGGAGTGGGTCCTCTAGATGTAGGTTCTCTCGGAGTGGGTCCTCTCGGCGTGGGTCCTCTCGGCGTGGGTCAGGTGGGGGGTCCCACAGGTCTAGGAGGGTGTCTCGCTGGTCTGGGCGGGGTGTCCGTTGCTCTGTTGCTCCTGTGTGAGGTGCTGGGGCTGCGGTTGAGGGTGATGTCTTTCAAGGTCCTTGCAAAAGTAGGGACTGTTGCTTTGTATAGGTGGAACTGGTCGTAAAGGATGTTAATGTCTAGGGTGGAGTGGTGGGCCAGGTGAACATTTGGTTTCGAGGCACAGTCACTGGTAATGCTTGCGTTTACCCACTGTATGGTAGCAGGGTGGAGATAATCACTCGTGCTTTGGGGAAAGTGGAAGAAGCTTTTTCAATTACTCCCTTGAGTGCTGTGGCCACCCTTTCCTGCTGTGCTCTCAGATCGTTTATGCCTGTGTGAATTATGATGTGGCTGGGGGACCTTAGTTGGTCCTCAGATAGCAGGTCTAGGGCGCGCTGGGTGTTTGGACACCAGAGTTTAGTCACTGTGTGCTTGGGGAAAAGTTTATATATTTCCCAATCGAGTCCATTAGAAGTACAATTTGTGGCTTGGTGTGTCCTCAGTGGGTGTTGAGGGGTTTTCATGTGGGCTGCTAGGAGGAGGTCAAACCTGCTGGTTTGGTTATCTTAATTGATCTGTCCTGCTTTGATGTCGAGGCTGTGGTCAGGATCTGGGGTGAGCTGTTCTGCTGTGGTGTCGAGGCTGTGGTCAGGATCTGGGGTGAGCTGTTCTGCTGTGGTGTCGAGGCTGTGGTCAGGATCTGGGGTGAGCTGTTCTGCTGTGGTGTCGAGGCTGTGGTCAGGATCTTGGGTGAGCTGTTCTGCTGTGGTGTCGAGGCTGTGGTCAGGATCTTGGGTGAGCTGTTCTGCTGTGGTGTCGAGGCTGTGGTCAGGATCTGGGGTGAGCTGTTCTGCTGTGGTGTCGAGGCTATGGTCAGGATCTTGGGTGAGCTGTTCTGCTGTGGTGTCGAGGCTGTGGTCAGGATCTGGGGTGAGCTGTTCTGCTGTGGTGTCGAGGTTGTGGTCAGGATCTGGGGTGAGCTGTTCTGCTGTGGTGTCGAGGCTGTGGTCAGGATCTGGGGTGGGCTGTTCTGCTGTGGTGTCGAGGCTGTGGTCAGGATCTGGGGTGAGCTGTTCTGCTGGCTTCTCTGTGGGTGGCCAACTCTTTCATGGGTTGCGCTTTGTCATGTATTTGAATTAAAATGCGAATATAAATGTGAATATAATAATAAACTACATTCATCAATCTCACTTCATTATGTGAACGCTATAGGACCCCGTAAGCGTATCGAACAGATCTTGCCAAGGTAGAAGGTCTTGCGACACTACTCGGAATACTATAAGTTACGTGTCCATGTATGAAAATGTGTCCATGTACGAAAATATGTATAATTATTAAGAGGCTAAGAGAGCTAATATCTTGCGATCAATGTCCGAGCATTAAATTATTGAATTAACCTTAGCTCAGAGCTGCACAGTTAGAGGCCAAGCATCTATGCTATGTGTAATGTGAATAACATTTAGCATTAGACAATTCACCAAATAATAATTCAAGGAACATTACTCTGAAATTTAAAAGTCATCAGATGTATTGCAGTTACGCAATAAGAATACAATTATCAAATGGTACATACCAGAAGTCTTCGATGTCAAAAGATACAAAATATATAAAAGTCTATAGGCTGAGTATAAAAACAACACACTATAGTGTAACACCAACGTTTCAACCCAGCTACTATTCTTGCAATCGTCTAATTAACATAACTTTGCATGGCCCAAAACATTAAAGCTAAGGCATGAAATCATCACGACTCTTATCTAAATGATATGAGCACACAACTGTGTTGCTCCCTCTTTGAACTGACCGACCGACGTCAAACAAACAGAATAACACAGTTTCCAATATTCAGTTGACAATATGATCCACAGCACTTACAGTACAATACAACATCAAAATGTGTGGCTCTTTATGAACTTATCTTTGATGAACTCTGGAAACAATCCACACATGACAATTTAATTCAATTTAGACGATTTCACATTTTCATCTGTCTTCACACCTCCAACGGTGTCCGTGCTCCCAGGGTTCAGTGGGAATGTATCCTTCTAGAGATTACTGCACATAAGGTGTGTTTGACCCCTGTCAAATCAAATCAATTGTATTTACCACATGCGCCGAATACAACAGGTGTAGACCTTACAGTGAAATGCTGACTTACAAGCCCTTAACCAACAATGCAGTTTTAAGAAGTGTTAAGTAAAAAATAGATAAGTAAAAAAAGTTAATAGCAAATAATATATAAATTTTTTTAGGGGGTAGATCAGCTTTAATATTGCAGATAGATTGTAACTTCCATCAATGTAATTGTCTGCATCACTTCCAATCCCCCATATGTTTTTTTTTTTCTCGCATATATATATATATATATATATACATACATATCCTTTAAAAATATATATATTTCCCTTTATTACTTTCCAACCCACCACCACTTCCCTAATTGGAGTAAACTAGTGAACAACAACGCTTAGGCCTCTACTTCCAGCTTATACATACTATATACATTTTATTTTGTTTGTTTTTACTGAACTTCCTCCGATCATTTTAATGATGTCCATCTGGTATGCTTCTATATGCCATATTTTTCTAACTGTGCTCTTTCACAAAAGCTCTCAACCTATAACCTATATACTTATTATGGACACAGTATGCTTTACATTAGTCATCTTGTTGTTATTAGTTGTTGTTATTAGACCCATCCTTCAGCTCCATTCAACCCCTCCCATCTATCTCTTAACACCATCCATATAGGATTTCTATTTGCCATATATATTTCAACTGTATTGTGATGTTTTTCAAAAGTTCTGAACCTTTCTATTCTCATTGTTTCTACAGTTTGTGAATTGAAAATAAACATTTTTGCTAAAAGTATTATTATATTATTGATCGATTGACTATGACTTTTCAGATCACCCAGTAGTGCTATCTGCAGGGTTTGCTCCAGGTAAATATTGCAATCCTTTAGCCATTCCTGAACCTGTGTCCAAAAACAAGCTACAAATGGACAGAACCAAAACAAATGATCTAATGATTCTGTCTCTTCACAGCAAAATCTGCAGAGCTGGGAAGATTGTATCCCCCATATAAATAACATTCTATTGGTAGCAAGAATTTTATATAATAACTTAAATTGAAAAATTTGACGTTTTGAATCCGGCTACGTTTTGCGTATCAGTTCATAAACCCTATGCCATGGAATTGGTACGTCAAAAATCTCTTCCCAACTATTTTGCAATCTATATAGGACGGCTTTCAATCTTTTGGTCCTTAAATGAAACTGGTATACTTTTTTATTTATCACAATTTTCTTTAACCAATTATGTTCTTTAATGCAAGGCCGACAGACAAGTTCCTTACTTTTTCCCCCTTCCACTTTCCTTTACCATTTTTGCGGTAAGGCTGCAATTATTTGGTTGTAATTTTGGGTGGAAGGGGGGAAAAGTCTGTGCTAGAGCAAACATTTCCATGTGTTTTTGTTAGCTGCATGTGTGACATAACTCCACCAGTCCTACCGATGATATCATTTACGAAGATTATACCTTTTTTAAACATTTTGCCAAATAAAAAATGTTTTTTATCAATTAGTATATTTGAGATTAAACACAATATTTGATGCATTATTTGTTCTGTCGTTTCTGGAGGATTAAATTGAAATTGCAACCAACTTTCTATGGCTTGTTTTAAAAATTGTGAAATTTGGGAGATGATTTCCTTTTCAAATAACTTAAAGTGAGAGGTTGTAATCTGAATAAAGGGAAAAAGGCCATTCTTGAACATTGGGTGAGACAATCTTACTAATTTGCTAGAGAACCAGTTCGGAAATAAATATAACTTTTGTATGACTGAAGCTTTTAGTGAGAGGTGTAATGTTTTAATATTTAATCATTTCTGTTCTCCGAATTCATATTAATTAAATAAATAGGCCCGTTTAATTTTGTGTGGCTTGCCGTTCCGAATAAAATGGAATATTTTTTTCTCATTTAATTTAAAAAACTGTTTGCTAGGCGTAGGCAAGACCATAAGCAAATAGGTGAACTGGGATAATACTAAAGAGTTAATCAGGGTGATTTTTCCACAAATTGACATGTATTTACCTTTCCATGGTAGCAAGATCTTATCTATTTTTGCTAACTTTCTATTAAAATGTATTGGAGTGAGATCATTAATTTCATTTGGGATATGTATTCCGAGTATATCCACATCACCATCAGACCATTTTACCAATTATTAGTAGGATTCAATCTTAGTCCTGTATTGACTCTTTGCCTGTTTGATGGTTCATCAGAGGGCATAGCGGGATTTCTTATAAGTGTCCGGGTTAGAGTCCCGCTCCTTGAAAGCGGCAACTACACGCTTTAGCTCAGTGCCGATGTTGCCTGTAATCCATGTCTTCTGGTTGGGGTATGTACGTACGGTCACTGTGGGGACGACGTCATCGATGCACTTATTGATGAAGCCAGTGACTGATGTGGTGTACTCCTCAATGCTATCGGAAGAATCCCGGAACATATTCCAGTCTGTGCTAGCAAAACAGTCCTGTAGCTTAGTATCTGCTTCATCTGACCACTTCCGTATTGAGCGAGTCACTGGTACTTCCTGCTTTAGTTTTTGCTTGTAAGCAGGAATCAGGAGGATTGAATTATGGTCAGATTTGCCAAATGGAGGGCGAGGGAGAGCTTTGTACGTGTCTCTGTGTGTGGAGTAAAGGTGGTCTAGAGTGTGTTTTCCTCTGTGACATGCTGGTAGAAATTAGTTAAAACCGATTTAAGTTTCCCTGCATTAAAGTCCCTGGCCACTAGGTGCGCTGCCTCTGAATGAGCATTTTCTTGTTTGCTTATGGCCTTAAAAAGCTCGTTGAGTTCAGTCTTAGTGCCAGCATCAGTTTGTGGTGGTAAATAGATAGCTACGAAAAATATAGATGAAAACTCTCTTGGTAGATAGTGGGTCTACAGCTTATCATGAGATACTCTACCTCATCATCACATCATTGGTTCCGTGAGACAGCGTATCGAGAATCCTCACGACCAAGTGAAGAATCTTGGAGTGTGACCCCCGTCTGTGCCAGATTGTTTTTTGTGCGCACCACATCGTTGGCAAGATTTTAAAAAACTACAGGAAAGACGGTCGTTTAATGAGAGAGGCTCAGCGATGTTAGGATGTTGAAAGTCGTGTAGTCGACAGCATCATGACCTGGATGGATGAAAGAAAACAAAGCACCTCGTCATTTCTCTCCTCCTCCTCTATCCAGTGCTCTCAACTCCTCCTTCTGCTTTCTCTCCTCCTCTATCTAGTGCTCTCAACTCCTCCTTCTGCTTTCTCTTCTCCTCCTCTATCTAGTGCTCTCAACTCCTCCTTCTGCTTTCTCTCCTCCTCTATCTAGTGCTCTCAACTCCTCCTTCTGCTTTCTCTCCTCCTCTATCTAGTGCTCTCAACTCCTCCTTCTGCTTTCTCTCCTCCTCCTCTATCCAGTGCTCTCAACTCCTCCTTCTGCTTTCTCTCCTCCTCCTCTATCTAGTGCTCTCATCTTCTCCTTCAGCTTTCTCTCCTCCTCCTCTATATAGTGCTCTCTTCTTCTCCTGCCGCTGGGCCTCCTCCTTTCGCTCCTCCTCTTTCTCCTGTTGGAGAAAGTCCAGAGTGCAGACATGTCTCTCTCCCCCTCCAGTTCCCTGGGTCTAGTTGAGGGGGTGTTGTTGAGCTGGACTGTTGTCTGGGTCTAGTTGAGGGGGTGTTGTTGTGCTGGACTGTTGTCTGGGTCTAGTTGAGGGGGTGTTGTTGAGCTGGACTGTTGTCTGGGTCTAGTTGAGGGGGTGTTGTTGAGCTGGACTGTTGTCTGGTTCTAGTTGAGGGGGTGTTGTTCTGCTGGACTGTTGTCTGGGTCTAGTTGAGGGGGTGTTGTTGTGCTGGACTGTTGTCTGGGTCTAGTTGAGGGGGTGTTATTGAGCTGGACTGTTGTCTGGGTCTAGTTGAGGGGGTGTTGTTCTGCTGGACTGTTGTCTGGGTCTAGTTGAGGGGGTGTTGTTGTGCTGGACTGTTGTCTGGGTCTAGTTGAGGGGGTGTTATTGAGCTGGACTGTTGTCTGGGTCTAGTTGAAGGGGTGTTGTTGTGCTGGACTGTTGTCTGGGTCTAGTTGAGGGGGTGTTGTTGTGCTGGACTGTTGTCTGGGTCTAGTTGAGGGGGTGTTGTTGTGCTGGACTGTTGTCTGCGTCTGGGTATACCCATAGACGTCCAGTCAATGTGCTAACACTAGATAGCTTTGGCTCACGAAACTACCGCTAACTTCCATTATACTGGACACAGTGACATAAAAATGGTATCCACAAGTTCATCTGACTCTGGGGAAGTAGATAAAGGGCCTCATTGCCAAAATCCTCAAGTATCCTTTTAATTTATAATTCAGTCTCTCTCTCTCTCTCTCTCTCTCTCTCTCTCTCTCTCTCTCTCTCTCTCTCTCTCTCTCTCTCTCTCTCTCCTCTCTCTCTCTCTCTCTCTCTCTCTCTCTCTCTCTCTCTCTCTCTCTCTCTCTCTCTCTCTCTCTCTCTCTCTCTCTCTCTCTCTCTCTCTCTTTCTTTCTGATACTGTCCAGAGATTACTTATTTACAAAGAGTGTGGGTGTGAAGTTTTAGCTGTCGGCCTGTTTGTTTGAGTGTGTTTGACGGGAGTCTTTCTCTCTCTGATTAATCACTAGGTGTATAGCTGAATGGGCTCTGAGGCTGAGGAATAAGCCGGGTGTGTGACTGTGTGTATATGGTGTGTGACTGTGTGTATATGGTGTGTGTGACTGGGCGGCAGGTAGCTTAGTGGGTAAGAGCGTTGTGCCAGTAACTGAAAGGTCGCTGGTTCTAATCCCTGAGCCGACTAGGTGAGAAATCTGTCGATGTGCCCTTAAGCAAGGCATTTAACCCTAATTGCTCTGGATAAGAGTGTCGGCTAAATGACTAAAAATGTGTATATGGTGTGTGACTATGGAGGGATAGACAAGGACAACAGAGAGAGGAAATACTGTCTCTCTTCTCATTAATAATCATCTAGTTGAGCTAAAACAAGAATCACTGGTTTCTAAGTCTGTCTGCTACAGCAGTGGATGCAGTGTGTAGACTCTAGGGGACAGACACTCTAGGGGACAGACACTCTAGGGGACAGACGCTCTAGGGGACAGACGCTCTAGGGGACAGACACTCTAGGGGACAGACGCTCTAGGGGACGGACAGACGGGACAGACACTCTAGGGGACAGACGCTCTAGGGGACAGACACTGTAGGGGACAGACACTCTAGAGGACAGACACTCTAGGGGACAGACACTCTAGGGGACGGACAGACGGGACAGACACTCTAGGGGACAGACGCTCTAGGGGACAGACACTGTAGGGGACAGACACTCTAGAGGACAGACACTCTAGGGGACAGACACTCTAGGGGACGGACAGACGGGACAGACACTCTACGGGACAGACGCTCTAGGGGACAGACACTCTAGGGGACAGACACTCTAGGGGACAGACACTCTAGGGGACAGACAGACGGGACAGACACTCTAGGGGACAGACACTCTAGGGGACAGACACTCTAGGGGACAGACAGACGGGACAGACACTCTAGGGGACAGACACTCTAGGGGACAGACACTCTAGGGGACAGACACTCTAGAGGACAGACGCTCTAGGGGACAGACGCTCTAGGGGACAGACACTCTAGGGGATGGACAGACGGGACAGACGCTCTAGGGGACAGACACTCTAGGGGACAGACACTCTAGGGGACAGATGGTAGTTATGTTTTGACTGGGTATCCATGTTGTCATTCAGTATCTCATTTGTGATAAAAATGCTTTTTTTTTTTTTGATGACTAGCTTCCTGAGAACTGAGTAGACAGTAGAAGTAGGAAACAGAACAAAAAGCCACGCGGTTCTCTGCTTTAATATAATATGTCTGTTGATCCAATCTTTTCTCATTTCATCCCAAGGGGGATAGGAGGAGGGGCTATTAGATCTGGCTAAATGTCTGTGCTCGTGTGTTCATTTCAAAGCCCCTTACATTACCCTGAGCACCTGCAGCAGAAAAGCATCTTATCCCAACCAGCTAGAGCTGAACACACATAAGTAGAGAGAGAGACTTAAAGAGATGTGCCTCGAAGGGAAATGTTTGAAATCCACTCAGACATACTCTGATAGATTATAGGACAAACGTGCCAACTGCCAACCATCTCCGCTCTGTCACCTAATACAGTATCTAGAGGTGATAAAGGCGGCGGGTAGCCTGGCGGTTAAGAGTGTTGGACCAACAACCGAAAGGTTGCTGGTTCAAATCCCCGAGCCGGCAAGGTGGAAGAATCTGCCGTTCTGCCCTTGAGCAAGGCAGTTAACCCCCAACGACAACTGTTCCCCGGGCGCCGATGACATGGATGTCGATTAAGGCAGACCCAGCACCTTTCTGATTGAGGGATTGGGTTAAATGTGGAAGACACATTTCGGTTGAATGCATTCAGTTGTGCAACTGACTAGGTATGCCCCTTTCCCTTCCGCTAAAAATGGACCGGCCAGTCAGTCAGCAGGAAAGGCGTCTGCAATAGGACTCTAGTGACCCCTTCTGGTTTAGGTGAGAACTGCACCCGTGACCCACCACCAACAACCCACCCCCATCTCTCGCAAAGGTGAGCAATTTGCTAATGAACAAACATGACGACAAATTGCTATTCTCCTCCCTACGTGCCACACTTCATTTTATTTAATTATACAGTTTATTAGTTTTCTCGGTTCAGTAGTTATGAAAGCTTTCTGCCTGTCCGTCCAGACGCTATATGAAACGCTATATGGAAATGTCAAGAACAACCGAAGTCTAATCAAGGAACTCAATTCCATTAAATAAGAACCAGAGGAGCGGCTTGGGTTCTGTAATAAGGGAGTGCATTCAAAGTGGTGTGTGTGCTGTGTGTGTGTGTGTGTGTGTGTGTGTGTGCTGTGTGTGTGTGTGTGTGTGTGTGTGTGCTGTGTGTGCTGTGTGTGTGTGAGTGTGTGAGTGTGTGTGTGCGTGTGTGTGTGTTGTGTGTGTGTGTGTTGTGTGTGTGTGTGTGTGTGTGTGTGTGTGTGTGTGTGTGTGCTGTGTGTGTGTGTGTGTGTGTGTGTGTGTGTGTGTGTGTGTGTGTGTGTGTGTGTGTGTGTGTGTGTGTGTGTGTGTGTGTGTGTGTGTGTGTGTGTGCACGTGTGGGGGTCGTTGCTGTGTAAATTGTGTTTTTAATGGTTTGAGGATGCATTCACTTTGTTGTAGCTAATTATGGATTAGCGGCTTGCTACCTCGGCCCAGTAGGACGCATCACTAATTGTATGCTAAAAAACTATTGGGAATGTGACAGAAATCTCCAGGACTGCAACATGCACACAAATAGAGAATGTGGGTTGTTGTTATTATTTTAAAAAGTATTATTGCTACCTTTGTTTATGCAGGTAAATCAATTAAGAACAAATTCTTATTTACAATGATGACCTGTCGTCTTGGATTAATTTAGATGGCATTACTTGTTTCAATAGGCTAAGTGGGAGATTTCATATGCATTGTTATCTGGAAGTGGTAGATTTCGGCTCATAGGTCTATTGGCTCATAATTCGACAGACTAGATTATGATCAATAACAAACTAGCTTACTTACTCACTTTCAATCCTGTTTCAGCTGACAGATTCACTTTGTCAAGTAACCCACACAGATCACAGCAAACACAAAGGATATTGCTAATTGTTTTCAACGTGTGATTAATGGGAATTCACCTAACTGGGAGTCATGAAGAACAGACAGTGACAGAGAGCTGACTCCCATGTGCTGCTCATAGGCCCTCCTCTATACACAGACATTACAGATGATGGTGATGGTGATGATGGTGAGGATGAGGATGATGGTGATGATGGTGTTGATGATGATGATGATGATGATGGTGATGATGATGGTAATGTTGTTGATGATGATGGTGATGGTGATGGTGATGATGGTGATGGTTAATAACAGCCATCCTTCCTCTGTCTTTGTTGTTGTTTACCCATCTGTAAACAAACATTAGAAGGTCAATGTATCGGCAGTCCATAGATCAATGTGTACTGTGATGTGTGACAAAACTCTGCCAGCCAGTCAGCCAGCCAGCCAGCCAGCCAGTCAGCCAGCCAGCCAGCTAGCCAGCCAGTCAACTGTATTAGATGGGACTTGATGTTCCATTAAATGATCGATGTAGGCTTTACAGACTGGGGAGTGTGGGTGTGGTGTGTGTGAGAGAGAGAGCGTGATCGATGCAGGCTACAGCCAGTGCCCTACAGACTGGAGGACTAAATGCTCCAGCACTTCAAAGGTCAGGATCTGTTAGTTTATTGGCAGAGTGATTAACCAATCAATAACCTAATAGGGAGGCACTGACAGGCACACACAAGGGCTGGGCGGAAACCGTAAAATAAAACTGTATACAGGTATTCATTCACGGACCACTTCGGACTATCTTCTATAACGGTATTTTCATTTTTTGATTTGTTACATTAAATAATTCAGTAATGAAATTATTGGAAATCGGGAAAAAAAAATATGGCAATCATCTGTTTTTATCGCCAGTAAGAAAACTGCTAACAGCTGTGAACTGCTAGATAACTTTCTAGCAGTGATGTACAGTTCACAAGTGATTTGTTTTTCACAAGTAACTCGTTCATTTTAGTAGTTATTTTGACCTGCTGGCCGCAATGATTCAGTCCTACAAACGGATTGATACACACTCCTCCAGCTCAGCGGCTCCAGAGACGTGCTCCGACCAACAACGGTCTGTCATTCACTGAGTGTACAAAACATTAGGAACACCTTCCTAATATTGAGTTGCACCCCCTCCTTTTGCCCTCAGAACAGCCTCAATTCTACAAGGTGTCGAAAGCGTTCCACAGGGCCCATGTTGACTCCAATGCTTCCCACAGTTGTGTCAAGTTGACTGGATGTCCTTTGGGTTGTGAACCATTCTTGATACACACGGGAAATTGTTGAGCGTGGAAAACCCAGCAGCGTTGCAGTTCTTGACACAAATCGGTGCGCCTGGCACCTACTACCATACCCCGTTCAAAGGCACTTCAATCTTTTGTCTTTCCCATTCACCCTCTAAATTGCACACATACACAATCCATGTCTCAATTGTCTCAAGACTTAAAAATCCTTCTTTAACCTGTCTCCTCCCCTTCATCTACACTGATTGAAGTGGAATTGACAACTGACATCAATAAGGGATCATAGCTTTCACCTGGATTCACCTGGTTAGTATATCTCATGGAAAGAGCAGGTGTTCTTAATGTTTTGAATACTCAGTGCTTATGCATGCAGGAAAATAGATCAGACAGCAGATCAGATGGTAAGATGATCAGACAGCAGAGAAGAAAAATACATGTTTAAAACTTATAATAGTGTGTCTTTAAGGAAGTCTCGAGGTTCTGCTCTTCATGATAAGCTGTGGACCACACTATTCACCAAGATAGTTTTTATATCTATATTATTCTTATCTGTCTATTTACCACCACAAACCGATGCAGGCACTAAGACTGAACTCAACGAGCTGTATACGGCCATAAGCAAACAGGAAAATGCTCATTCAGAGGCGGCGCTCCTAGTGGCCGGTGATATTAATGCAGGAGAACTGAAATCCGTTTTACCTAATTTCTACCAACATGCAACTGGAGGAGAAAAAACTATTGATGACCTTTACTCCACACACAGAAACCCATTCAAAGCTCTCCCTCGCCCTCCATTTGGTAAATCTGACCATAACTCTATCCTCCTGATTCCTGCTTACAAGCAACAACTCAAACAGGAAGTACCAGTGACGCGCTCAATATGGAAGTGGTTCGACGGAGCGGATGCTAAGCTACAGGACTGTTTCGCTAGCACAGACTGGAATATGTTCTGGAATTCATCCAATGGCATTAAGGAGTTCACCACATCAGCCAGTGGCTTCATTAATAAGTGCATCAATGACGTTATCCCCACAGTGACCGTACATATCCCAACCAGAAGCCATGGATTACAGGCAACATCCGCACTGAGCTAAAGGCTATAGCTGCCACTTTCAAGGAGTGGGACACTAATCCAGACGCTTATAAGAAATCCTGCTACGACCTCCGATGAGCCATCAAACAGGCAAAGCATCAATACAGGACTAAGATTGAATCGTACTGCACCGGCTCTGACGCTCGTCGGATGTGGCAGGGCTTGGAAACTATCACAGATTACAAAGGGAAACCCAGCCGCAAGCTGCCAATGTCTAAATAACTATCGCCCCATAGCATTCACATCTGTAGCCATAAAATGTTTTGAAAGGCTGGTTGGTCATTGTTTAAAGCACGTTTACAAGTCTCATTCACAAATGACAGCTCAAATAAAACCCTATGGTGAACAACATGTGAACAAGATGCTTGTAGAATCATGACTCTTTTGAGTATTCAGTTCATCATTCGCCGTTAGGGGTTCCTGCGTGCTCTGGGAATTACTGACACAAATGAACGAAATGTGTCGAAAGATTTGCTCTTTTGTCCAAACAAGTCGAAAAGATCTAAGTGAGTAAAAAGATCCGAACTTCCCATCACTACTTTCTAGCACACCTAGTGGCAAAAGTAAGAACTGCAATTGAAGCCAAAAAATACAGTCAAAGAGGAGAATAATTAATCTCATAAAATAAACGTTTTTTGATGATATGTTGTGTGGTCCTCCCACTATGACTTGGATGTGAAAGAATGCAGTTTATTAGGGCTACAGATTAATAAATGATGATGAACTTCACAGGGTGGTGAACGTGCACGGTGATTAGCTTAAATATCGAGGGTCTAATTCTGGTGACATGATGATCGATGCTCGGCTGCCGTTTGACAAAAACAAAAAAAAACGATCTCACTATTTTGTCCATTATAATCTCGTCATGCAGGCTGTATTTGCGAGCTGTTGGCTAGAGCGCAGGCCTCAAGACCAGAGTAGGCACATTCACTATAAATAACACAACAACCGTTATTTTTGTGACAAAACCATCAGTTTAGTTGAAAATGCAATGGAAACCCATTTACACTTGTGAATACGTCATCAAACGCAGCTTTTTATCCGCAACAAGTCAACTTGATAAAAAACACATCTCTGGTGGGAAAATGCACATATTGTTTTTATGCGGATTTTAGAATATTTGCATAGTAATCTGTCGCCAAATTGGAATAATCTGTCACCTAGTGGCAAAATAGGAAAACATTAGTGCTGTAAATAATGACACCATGTCTCCCATCCCTCCTCCCTAACCCTAACCCTAAACTTCTATCCCCCTCCTGACACCATGTCCCCCATCCCTCCTCCCTAACCCTAACCCTAAACTTCTATCCCCCTCCTGACACCATGTCCCCCATCCCTCCTCCCTAACACCTAACCCTAAACTTCTATCCCCCTCCTGACACCATGTCTCCCATCCCTCCTCCCTAACACCTAACCCTAAACTTCTATCCCCCTCCTGACACCATGTCTCCCATCCCTCCTCCCTAACCCTAACCCTAAACTTCTATCCCCCTCCTGACACCATGTCTCCCATCCCTCCTCCCTAACACCTAACCCTAAACTTCTATCCCCCTCCTGACACCATGTCTCCCATCCCTCCTCCCTAACCCTAACCCTAAACTTCTATCCCCCTCCTGACACCATGTCCCCCCTCCCTGCCTCCCATCACATTATAAACAAACACAATGTCCTGCATGTCCTAAAAACCCTCTGTCTGTAAAACCCTCGGTGTATACAGCTGGGTCTTACACACTACACTACACTACAATACATAGATATTGTCTGTCCCCCCGTCCAGCCCCGTCTCAACACTGCTGGGCAGCAACTGGACTGGAAGCACAAGAAAAACAGAGCCCAAACAGCATAACAATGTAATGTGGCTGGCGGTCCGATCGTTACTCTCCTATCAGTGCCCCCCCCGGACCACGCCCGTGTCCCAAATGGCACCCTATTCCCTATGTAGTGCACTACTTTTTGACCAAGGGCCCTAACCCGTATACAGTACCCTATGGTACTGGTCTGAAGTAGTGCACTACATAGGGAATAGGGTGCCATTTGGGACGGCAGTACCCACGCGAAGGGAGTTGTGGAGCAGAAGTAGCTTTCTCAATGGACATCAGGCCCGCCCAGGCTAATAGGAGGTGACACGGAACATAATGCACCAACTACATCCCTCACTGCAACGCCTAATGGCTCATAAAGGCAGGCCCTGGAGCAGGAACTGTCCAAACTCAGCAGTGCACCGATGGCTAATGTTTTTCATCCATTTGAGGAGGGCACCCCTCTCTGCCTCCCGCCCACGCGCTCTACAGCTCGCAGGCATAAGAAAGCCACACGCAGTCGCCCGCCCCCCCCCTCGACCCCTTCTCCCCTCCTGCTCACTCTCCACCCTATGGTGAAAGGCGGTCACCCATGATAAAAAAAAAAAAACGTTTGCTTTTTAATTAATTACGCCAATACAGGCAGGCAGTCAGTCAGCCAATACAATGGCAGGCAGTCAGTCAGTCAGTCGCATGAGGCAATGCGGCTTAAGTCCAAATCAATGGCACAAGCCAGAGGCCCGGGCCGTCGATATTTTCCAAAGTGCAAAAAAGCCCTGCGAGTTCTAGGTTCCCTGTGACTGACCCAATACACACACACACACTGTCCCAATAAAGGGACGCCCTGGGGTGTGAGTCGGCCCGGCCCGGCCCGGTCTGGTCTGACCGCCCGCACACTATACTCTAGCTGGCTACCCAGAAGGCCTCACTTCTCTTTTGTTCCTGCTCGTTGAGTAAAGACTAGAGGGCATTCAGCAGGACAGATCCAGCAGGCGCCCAGCACATCACACAGCTAACAAAGGAGAGAGAGTGACTGTGTGAGTGACCCCCTGTAAGGTTACTGTAACTGGGTCCAGTCTGGTCTGACATGTTACTGTAGCTGGGTCCAGTCTGGTCTGACATGTTACTGTAGCTGGGTCCAGTCTGACATGTTACTGTAGCTGGGTCCAGTCTGACATGTTACTGTAGCTGGGTCCAGTCTGACAGGTTACTGTAGCTGGGTCCAGTCTGACATGTTACTGTAGCTGGGTCCAGTCTGACATGTTACTGTAGCTGGGTCCAGTCTGACATGTTACTGTAGCTGGGTCCAGTCTGGTCTGACATGTTACTGTAACTGGGTCCAGTCTGACATGTTACTGTAGCTGGGTCCAGTCTGGTCTGACATGTTACTGTAACTGGGTCCAGTCTGGTCTGACATGTTACTGTAACTGGGTCCAGTCTGGTCTGACATGTTACTGTAACTGGGTCCAGTCTGGTCTGACATGTTACTGTAACTGGGTCCAGTCTGACATGTTACTGTAGCTGGGTCCAGTCTGACATGTTACTGTAGCTGGGTCCAGTCTGACATGTTACTGTAGCTGGGTCCAGTCTGGTCTGACATGTTACTGTAACTGGGTCCAGTCTGACATGTTACTGTAGCTGGGTCCAGTCTGGTCTGACATGTTACTGTAACTGGGTCCAGTCTGGTCTGACATGTTACTGTAACTGGGTCCAGTCTGGTCTGACATGTTACTGTAACTGGGTCCAGTCTGGTCTGACATGTTACTGTAACTGGGTCCAGTCTGACATGTTACTGTAGCTGGGTCCAGTCTGGTCTGACATGTTACTGTAGCTGGGTCCAGTCTGGTCTGACATGTTACTGTAGCTGGGTCCAGTCTGGTCTGACATGTTACTGTAGCTGGGTCCAGTCTGGTCTGACATGTTACTGTAGCTGGGTCCAGTCTGGTCTGACATGTTACTGTAACTGGGTCCGGTCTGGTCTGACATGTTACTGTAGCTGGGTCCAGTCTGACATGTTACTGTAACTGGGTCCAGTCTGGTCTGACATGTTACTGTAGCTGGGTCTGGTCTGGTCTGACATGTTACTGTAACTGGGTCTGGTCTGACATGTTACTGTAGCTGGGTCCAGTCTGGTCTGACATGTTACTGTAGCTGGGTCCAGTCTGGTCTGACATGTTACTGTAACTGGGTCCAGTCTGGTCTGACATGTTACTGTAGCTGGGTCCAGTCTGACATGTTACTGTAACTGGGTCTGGTCTGACATGTTACTGTAGCTGGGTCCAGTCTGGTCTGACATGTTACTGTAGCTGGGTCCAGTCTGGTCTGACATGTTACTGTAACTGGGTCTGGTCTGACATGTTACTGTAGCTGGGTCCAGTCTGACATGTTACTGTAGCTGGGTCCAGTCTGACATGTTACTGTAACTGGGTCTGGTCTGACATGTTACTGTAGCTGGGTCCAGTCTGACATGTTACTGTAACTGGGTCTGGTCTGACATGTTACTGTAGCTGGGTCCAGTCTGACATGTTACTGTAGCTGGGTCCAGTCTGGTCTGACATGTTACTGTAGCTGGGTCCAGTCTGACATGTTACTGTAGCTGGGTCCAGTCTGGTCTGACATGTTACTGTAACTGGGTCCAGTCTGGTCTGACATGTTACTGTAACTGGGTCCAGTCTGGTCTGACATGTTACTGTAACTGGGTCCAGTCTGACATGTTACTGTAACTGGGTCTGGTCTGACATGTTACTGTAACTGGGTCTGGTCTGACATGTTACTGTAGCTGGGTCCAGTCTGACATGTTACTGTAACTGGGTCTGGTCTGACATGTTACTGTAGCTGGGTCCAGTCTGACATGTTACTGTAGCTGGGTCCAGTCTGACATGTTACTGTAGCTGGGTCCAGTCTGACATGTTACTGTAACTGGGTCCAGTCTGACATGTTACTGTAACTGGGTCTGGTCTGACATGTTACTGTAGCTGGGTCCAGTCTGGTCTGACATGTTACTGTAGCTGGGTCCAGTCTGACATGTTACTGTAACTGGGTCCAGTCTGGTCTGACATGTTACTGTAGCTGGGTCCAGTCTGGTCTGACATGTTACTGTAGCTGGGTCCAGTCTGACATGTTACTGTAACTGGGTCCAGTCTGGTCTGACATGTTACTGTAACTGGGTCTGGTCTGACATGTTACTGTAGCTGGGTCCAGTCTGGTCTGACATGTTACTGTAACTGGGTCTGGTCTGACATGTTACTGTAGCTGGGTCCAGTCTGACATGTTACTGTAACTGGGTCCAGTCTGACATGTTACTGTAGCTGGGTCCAGTCTGGTCTGACATGTTACTGTAACTGGGTCCAGTCTGACATGTTACTGTAGCTGGGTCCAGTCTGACATGTTACTGTAGCTGGGTCCAGTCTGGTCTGACATGTTACTGTAACTGGGTCTGGTCTGACATGTTACTGTAGCTGGGTCCAGTCTGACATGTTACTGTAGCTGGGTCCAGTCTGGTCTGACATGTTACTGTAACTGGGTCTGGTCTGACATGTTACTGTAGCTGGGTCCAGTCTGACATGTTACTGTAGCTGGGTCCAGTCTGACATGTTACTGTAGCTGGGTCCAGTCTGGTCTGACATGTTACTGTAACTGGGTCCAGTCTGGTCTGACATGTTACTGTAACTGGGTCTGGTCTGACATGTTACTGTAGCTGGGTCCAGTCTGGTCTGACATGTTACTGTAACTGGGTCTGGTCTGACATGTTACTGTAGCTGGGTCCAGTCTGACATGTTACTGTAGCTGGGTCCAGTCTGACATGTTACTGTAGCTGGGTCCAGTCTGGTCTGACATGTTACTGTAGCTGGGTCCAGTCTGGTCTGACATGTTACTGTAACTGGGTCCAGTCTGACATGTTACTGTAGCTGGGTCCAGTCTGACATGTTACTGTAGCTGGGTCCAGTCTGGTCTGACATGTTACTGTAGCTGGGTCCAGTCTGGTCTGACATGTTACTGTAGCTGGGTCCAGTCTGGTCTGACATGTTACTGTAGCTGGGTCTGGTCTGGTCTGACATGTTACTGTAACTGGGTCCAGTCTGACATGTTACTGTAGCTGGGTCCAGTCTGGTCTGACATGTTACTGTAGCTGGGTCCAGTCTGGTCTGACATGTTACTGTAACTGGGTCCAGTCTGGTCTGACATGTTACTGTAGCTGGGTCCAGTCTGGTCTGACATGTTACTGTAACTGGGTCCAGTCTGGTCTGACATGTTACTGTAACTGGGTCCAGTCTGGTCTGACATGTTACTGTAACTGGGTCCAGTCTGGTCTGACATGTTACTGTAGCTGGGTCCAGTCTGACATGTTACTGTAGCTGGGTCCAGTCTGACATGTTACTGTAGCTGGGTCCAGTCTGATATGTTACTGTAGCTGGGTCCAGTCTGGTCTGACATGTTACTGTAGCTGGGTCCAGTCTGACATGTTACTGTAACTGGGTCAGGTCTGGTCTGACATGACAGTCAGTATGCAAGCATGCAGCCTAACGCACCTCATACGAACAGAACAGAATTGAACAGAATATAATTGAACAGAACAGAACAGAATTGAACAGAGCAGAGCAGAATTGAACAGAACAGAACAGAATTGAACAGAACATAATTGAACAGAACAGAACAGAATGGAACAGAACAGAACAGAACAAAATTGAACAGAATTGAACAGAACAGAATTGAACAGAACAGAACAGAATGGAACAGAACAGAACAGAACAGAATTGATCAGAACAGAACAGAACAAAATTGAACAGAATTGAACAGAACAGAATTGAAGAGAACAGAACAGAACAGAATTGAACAGAACAGAATAGAACAGAATAGAATTGAACAGAACAGAACAGAACAGAATTGAACAGAACAGAACAGAACAGAATTGAACAGAACAGAATAGAACAGAATTGAACAGAACAGAACAGAATTGAACAGAACAGAACAGAACAGAACAGAATTGAACAGAACAGAATGGAACAGAACAGAACAGAACAGAATTGAACAGAACAGAACAGAATTGAACAGAACAGAATAGAACAGAACAGAATTGAACAGAACAGAACAGAACTGAACAGAACAGAACATAACATAACAGAATTGAACAGAACAGAATTGAACAGAACAGAACAGAATTGAACAGAACAGAACAGAACAGAACAGAACAGAATTGAACAGAACAGAACAGAACAGAATTGAACAGAACAGAACAGAACAGAACAGAACAGAATTGAACAGAACAGAACAGAACAGAATTGACCAGAACAGAACATCATTGAACAGAACAGAATTGAACAGAACAGAACAGAATTGAACAGAACAGAACAGAATTGACCAGAACAGAACAGAACAGAACAGAATTGAACAGAACAGAACAGAACAGAACAGAATTGAACAGAACAGAACAGAACAGAACAGAACAGAACAGAATTGAACAGAACAGAACAGAACAGAACAGAACAGAATTGAACAGAACAGAAGTAGCTTTATGAGTTTGTCGTTGGTTAAAATAATAAGAGAAGAAGAAGAGAAGAAACAGGTATTTTTTATGTAATAATTTAATTGATTATATTCACTGAGGTGAAAAATCTAAAATGTTATTACTATTTTTGAACCGTCATCCTCACCATTAGCTCGCTGTCTCTGAGATATTAAATGTGTGGTCACTGTGCCATGGTCCAAGGCCAGGAGATGCAGCTAAACGCCTAGCTGGCCATGCAGTGTAAAAACAACACTGGGTCGTCATCTAAAGCTAACGAGCAATGAAAAAAAGAACATCTTTTACAACAGCGGTCCGACTCAGGTTCTGCTCACTGAACCATTTAGAAGCTTTAAAAGCCTTAGTTCACAGGTCAGTACTAAGAGACAGACGGACGGACAAACAGACAGGCAAACACCCTTGACACAGCTCTTCAAATCAAATTGAAATCAAATCCAATTGTATTACTCGCATACACATATTTAGCAGATGTTATTGCAGGTGTAGTGAAATGCTTGTGTTCCTAGATCCACCAGTGCAGTAGCATCTAACAATTCACAACAATACACACAAATCTAAAAGTAAAAGAATGGAATTAAGAAATATATAAATATTAGAACGAGCAATGTCGGAGTCCAGAGTAAATATATACAGTACCAGTCAAAAGTTTGGACACAGCTACTCATTCCAGGGTTTTTCTTTATTTTTACTATTTTCTACATTGTAGGACATTCAGAGACTTGCCCCGAAGCCACTCCTGCGTTGTCTTGGCTGTGTGCTTAGGGTCGTTGTCCTGTTGAAAGGTGAAACTTCGCCCCAGTCTGAGGTCCTGAGCGCTCTGGAGCAGGTTTCCATCAAGGATCTCTTCACCGTAGGGATGGTGCCAGGTTTCCTCCAGACGTGACGCTTGGCATTCAGGTCAAAGAGTTCAATCTTGGATTCAATCTTGTTTTCATCATTTAGGTGCTTTTTTTGCAAACTCCAAGCGGGCTATCATGTGCCTTTTACTGAGGAGTGGCTTCCGTCTGGCCACTCTACCATAAAGGCCTGATTGGTGGAGTGCTGCAGAGATGGTTGTCCTTCTGGAAGGTTCTCCCATCTCCACAGAGGAACTCTGGAGCTCTGTCAGAGTGACCATCGGGTTCTTGGTCACCTCCCTGACCAAGGCCTTTCTCCCCTGATTGCTCAGTTTGGCCAGGAGGCCAGATCTCAGAAGAGTCTTGGTGGCTCCAAACTTCTTCCATTTAAGAGTGGAGGCCACTGTGTTCTTGTGGTCCTTCAATGCTGCAGAAATGTTTTGGTACCCTTCCCCAGATCTTTGCCTCGACACAATCCTGTCTCGGAGCTCTACGGACAATTCCTTCGACCTCATGGCTTGGTTTTTGCTCTGACATGCACTGTCAACTGTGGGACCTTATATAGACAGGTGTGTGCCTTTCCAAATCATGTCCAATCAATTAATTTACCACATGTGGACTCCAATCAAGTTGTAGAAACATCTCAAGGATGATCAATGGAAACAGGATGCACCTGATCTCAATTTCGAGTCGAATAGAAAAGCGTCTGAATACTTATGTAAATAAGGTATTTCCAGTTTATTTATTTTTATACATTTGAAGAAAATCATAAAAACTTGTTTTCGCTTTGTCATTATGGGGTATTGTGTGTAGAATAAAGCTGTAACGTAACAAAATGTGGAAAAAGTCAACGGGTCTGAATACTTTCCGAATGCACTGTATATAGTCTATTGAGTATGCGTACGGTCAGTGCAAGAGTTCAGATACCATTAATTGAATATTTAGCAGTCTGGCTATTTAGCAGTCTTATGGCTTGGGGGTAGAAGCTGTCTCAGAGCCTATTGGTCCGAGAGCCGATGCTCCGGTACCGTTTGCCGGACGGTAGCAGAGTGAACAGTCTATGACTTAAGAGACTGGAGACTTAAGAGGCTGGGCGGCAGGTAGCTTAGTGGTTAAGAGCGTTGTGCCAGTAACCGAAAGGTCGCTGGTTCTAATCCCCAAGCCGACTAGGTGAAAAATCTGTCGATGTGCCCTTGAGCAAGGCACTTAACCCTAATTGCTCCTGTAAGTCGCTCTGGATAAGAGCGTCTGCTAAATGACTAATTATTATTATTATAATTCTTTGAAAAATGGGTTATGCATTTGCCATACCAAGCGGTGACGCAACAGTCAAGATGCTCTCAATGGTGCACCTTTAGAACTTATTGAGGATCTGAAGGCCTCTGTCTAGTCTTTTCAGCCTCCTGAGGGGGAAGAGGCACTGCCTTGTCCCCTCTTCAAGACTGTGTGGGGACCATGTTAAGTCCTTAGTGATGTGGACGCCAAGGAACTTGAAGCGCTCGACCGGCTAAACAACAGCCCCCGTCGATTTGGAACGGGGGGGCGTGCTCGCCACCTCTTTCTCCTATAGTCCACGATCAGCTCGTTGGTCTTAAAGACGTTGAGGATGTTGTCCTGGCACCACCCTGCTAAGTTGCTGACCTCCTCCCTGTAGGGTGACTCATCGCCATCGGTGATCAGGCATACCACCGTCGTGTCGTCAGCGTGGCCCACGCATTCATGGGGGAACAGGGATTACAGGAGGGGACTAAGCACACACCCCTGTGAGGGTCAGCGTGGCGGAGGTGTTGTTGCCTGCCCTCAACACCTGGGGGTGTCCTGTCAGGAAGTCGAGGATCCAGTTGCAGAGAGGGAGGGGTTCACTCCCAGGGTCCCTAGCTTGGTGATGAGCTTGGAGGGGCACTACGGTGTTGAACGCTGAGCTGTAGTCTATGAACAGCATTCTCACATAGTTATTTCCCCTCTTGTCCAGGTGGGAGAGGGCAGTGTGAAGTGCAATTGAGATCGCGTCACCTGTGGATCTATTCGGGCGAATTGGAGTTGGGCCTAGGGTGTCTGGGAGGATGATATTGATGTGTGTCATGACCAGCTTTTCAAAAGCACTTCCAGCATATAAATGTATGGTATGGCAGCAACTAGATTGATTTGAGCTAGTTTTAGCTTTCCTCTGAAACTGGATTTTCTCCTCAGACCACCATAAGGTCTCACACACACACACACACACACACACACACACACACACACACACACACACACACACACACACACACACACACACACCCCATGGGAACAGCCCCCAGTTCTCTGATCAATGTTGCCGGTGCCTGTGAAGTCCGAGAGAATCAAGATAGCATCCTGTCCAAGCTATTCTTCCTGTGTGTGTGTCTCTAGCCTTCTCCTGAGAGCAGCACCCTCAGAACCAAAACCTAGACATATACTGCCATCATCTGGCAACTTTACGTACTTCATATGGACATGGAATATTAGAGTAGGCCTAATTTATTCTTTGTAAATGACAGGATAATATTCCTTAACAGTAAATATCTGGCAACACAAAATATACTGATCCAAGACCTTGATAATAACACAAGAGCATTCTTCTTGTAAATAGTGTCACAGCTTCTATAATAACTCAAACAAATATTTCAAACATGATGTATTATATTTATAACACACCTGACCATTAGTATGCTTTTTTTTGGCTTGGGACTGGCCCTATTTCCCTGAACTCTGTATATACCTTTGACCAACTCATTGATGAACCCAAAGGATGTCAACACAAATGCCTGAATAGTTTTTGTTGACTGACTGGTGGATGAGATGTACACACTCAGTGCCTAGGCTAATAATTCTATGTTAAAAAAGATTTAAAAAAAATTTTTTAATGACATTTTATAACTGCAGTAATAATGTTTGTTATTTTCATTTTGACTGTTGATCATGATAGGAAAGAAAAAATCAGTGAATGAGTTTGTGGCAGTGCACGTCAACTCGTGATTTTTAGCACCAAACATATTTGTCACGCCCTGACCTATAGAACTCTAGTTAGTTTGGTCAGGGTGTGAATATCATGTGTGTGTTGATTCTATGTTTGTATTTCTATGTTTGGCCGGTGTGGTTCCCAATCAGAGACAGCTGTCGCTCGTTGTCTCTGATTGGGGATCATACTTAGGCAGCCAGTTTTCCTGCCTGTGTTGTGGGATCTTGTTTGTGTTTGGTGAGTTTTGGCTTGTTCGTGTATAGCCTGCCGACGTCACGTCACGTTGTTTTGTATGTTTATTCGGTTAAATAAACATGTATGCATTTCACGCTGCGCCTTGGTCTGACCCGTCCTTCAACGAGTGTGACAATATTGTTTGAGGCTCGCCTAGATAATTAGGCTACTCTTTCCATTCATGCATTTGTTGACTAAAATGTAGAACTACCTTTAGAATCAAATCGTTATTTTCCTCAATTGTAGAGAACTTCTTCATGCTTCCTGGTCGAAGTTTGACAGGCAAACGGTCGTGCGTTCGAGTCATTGTGGTATAAAAGAACTGGAGACTGCTTCCAAGATGGACGCCTGTTTCTATCAATGCAACCTACTCACATTCGCATATGCCGTTTCGTGATCGATGCCATCTGCTTTACAGAGCCAATAACGCCTGTGCATTAGCAATCAGTGCGCACTGGAGCATGGGTCCTTGCTAACTGGGATCCTTGGAACGTCCCTACACGTTGACATTTTAAATGGTTATGGTAAGGGTTAAGTTAAGGGTAGGTAGAGGCGTCAGGGAGATACAGATTCAAGGGAGAGATGGGTAGGAGCATCTAGACCGGCGATTACGGGGCAGGTGGGCGGAGATATGGTATACATAGATAAGAGAGCTGGTGACGGATAGATGGAAATGGCCAAGTGATGGAAAATCTGATATAAATGAAAGATCTGGTGTGCCTGAATGATGGCCGAGGGACCAGGATTGATGTAGCCACAGGGAAAGAGTCTGCCTTGGACCTCACTCTGGTATCTAGAGCTATGGCAGGAATCTGGTATGGGAGGAGTCAACAGTAGGGAGTGATCATTACCCCATGGTATGCACAGTAGGCCGGAGGGAGGAGGAGGTGTTAGTGGAGGGAGCAGGCAGGTGGGTGTTTGGAAGGGCAAAGGGGATCAGTTTCAGGAGCTGAGTGAGCAGGTGATGGCTCGGGTGGATATGAGAGGGGATGTGGATAGTATGAATAACTGGGGGAGAACAGCGTTAGTGGGGGGCAGCTACTGAGGCTGCACCTAAGAGTTCAGGGTGGAGGAGGAGGAAAGCAGACCCATGGTGGACGGAGGAATGTGGGGCGATGGTGAGGATTAGGAACAGGGCATTTAGAGAACTGAAAAGGACGCATAACTTCCAACATCTGATTCAGTATAAGCAGGCCCAGGCCATGGTGAGGAGAGCTATCCGTCAGGCAAAGAGGTCATGTTGGCATCGGTTCTGTGACACCATTGGAAGGGTGACACCTGTGGGAGAAGTGTTGGGGATGATTAAGAGGATGAGTGGGATCAGAAGGGAGTGGGATTATCCAGTGTTGACGAGTGGGGAGGATGCGGCAGTAACAGATGAGGAGAAAGCAGAGATGATGGCCAAAGCATTTGTCCAAGTGCATAGCTCGGCAAATCTGTCAGAGGAGGGGCAGAGGGGGAGAGAGAACACGAGAGAGGAGCATCCTGGAGCGCTGGAAAGGAGGGAGGATATAAATGATGTGTTGAGTGCACCATTTACCAGGGCAGAGGTGAAAAGGGCAATAGGTAAGGGAGGGTTAACTTCACCTGGGAAAGATGAGGTGTGCTATGTTATGTTGGCCCATCTTAGTGATGAGGCACTGGATAAGGTATTGGTGTTGTACAACAGAGTGTGGGAGGAGGGGGAAACTACCAGGCAGTTGGAAGGAGGCAGTAGTGGTGCCGATCCGGAAACCAGGGAAGGATCCAACGAGGCCATCAAGCTATAGGCCAATAGCTTTAACATCAGATGTATGTAAGATTATGAAACGTATGATTAAGGAGAGGCTAACTTCCTTCGTGGAGAGCAGAGGGCTAGTATCGCCACATCAGAGTGGGTTCAGGAAGGGGAGGGGGACTATGGACCCAGTGCTCTGCTTAGAAGCAGAGGTCAGGAAGGCTCAGGGGAACAAGGAGACTGTTGTCGCTGTCTTTTTTTTATGTGGAGAAGGCGTATGATGTGATGTGGAAGGAGGGGTTGCTAATCAAGCTTGATATTATGGGGGTAGGAGGAAGAACGTACAACTGGATAAAGGATTTCCTGTTTGGAAGGTCTATCCAGGTGAGGATGGGGAAGTCTCTATCAGGCAGCTACCTGGTGGATAACGGTACACCACAGGGGAGCGTGATTAGTCCTCTGTTGTTCTCAATCATGATCAATGATGTTTACTCTCAGGTGCAGCCGGATATTGGGAGGTCGTTATTTGTAAATAAGGGGTCCTTATTGGACGAGGGGAAGAAATGTGCCATACATAGTGAGGAAGGTACAGGAAGCAATTGATGAGGTAGAGCGGTGGGCACTAATGTGGGGATTCAGGTTCTCTGTAGAGAAAACTCAGACTGTGTTCTTTACCAGGAGGAAGGTGGGAGATGAGGTACGCTTGAGGTTATATGGGAGAAACTTGGACAGGGTGGGGGCCTTCAGGTTCCTTGGGGTATACTTTGACACCAGACTGACCTGGGCAGGACACATTGAGAGAGTGGTGGGAAAGTGTAAAGAAGGTGCTAAATGTGATGCGCTGTCTGACGGGGAAGGAGTGGGGGGGCTGGGCGTTCCTCATTGAGGACCATGTATGTTGCATTGATCCGATCTGTAATAGACTATGGCAGTTTAGTGTATGGTTCGGCAGCCCGGACCTCATTGGAAAGGCTAGATGTCATACAGGGGCAAGGACTCAGAATATGTAGTGGGGCGTTTCGGACCTCCCCAATGTCCGCACTACAGGTGGAGATGGGGGATATGCCATTGCAGATTAAAACAGCAGCTGGCAATGAATTATTGGGTCAACCTACAGGGACATGGGGTGTCTCATCCTGCGAAAGGGATTTTACAGGCATGCTGGGAACATGAGCGAGGACAGAACACAAGCTTTGGGTGGGTGGGTGTGTGGGTATTATGGTTGAATATTTTCCCGGTATTTCACAAATGTTCCATCCCAAGAATACATTACTTTTCTCCCGGGTAACCCGGTATATCCTGCCAAAACCGGTAGCGTCATTCAAAAGCATATAAATGTGCCTGTGTCTGGATTTGAATAGAGCCTTGATCGAAAATTCAAGCCTGATGCTACCAGGACTGGTGGAGCCTTACAGTAAAAACATTTAATGAGCCCACGCCCAAAAAAGGCCAAATGATTGTGCTGTCATCCAATAGGATAGGCTATATGATAATACATATATATGATGATACATTATGTATGATATAGGCTACTGCACATTATGCACAACAGAAAAACATAAAAGCCCATAGATGTAGCTATCTATATAAAGCCCATAGACGTAGCTAGCTATATAAAGCCCATAGATGTAGCTAGCTATATAAATCCCATAGATGTAGCTAGCTATATAAAGCCCATAGACGTAGCTAGCTATATAAAGCCCATAGACGTAGCTAGCTATATAAAGCCCATAGACGTAGCTAGCTATATAAAGCCCATAGACGTAGCTAGCTATATAAAGCCCATAGACGTAGCTAGCTATATAAAGCCCATAGACGTAGCTAGGTATATAAAGCCCATAGACGTAGCTAGCTATATAAAGCCCATAGACGTAGCTAGCTATATAAAGCCCATAGATGTAGCTAGCTATATAAAGCCCATAGACGTAGCTAGCTATATAAAGCCCATAGACGTAGCTAGCTATATAAAGCCCATAGATGTAGCTAGCTATATAAAGCCCATAGACGTAGCTAGCTATATAAAGCCCATAGACGTAGCTAGCTATATAAAGCCCATAGACGTAGCTAGCTATATAAAGCCCATAGACGTAGCTAGCTATATAAAGCCCATAGACGTAGCTAGCTATATAAAGCCCATAGACGTAGCTAGCTATATAAAGCCCATAGACGTAGCTAGCTATATAAAGCCCATAGACGTAGCTAGCTATATAAAGCCCATAGACGTAGCTAGCTATATAAAGCCCATAGACGTAGCTAGCTATATAAAGCCCATAGATGTAGCTAGCTATATAAAGCCCATAGACGTAGCTAGCTATATAAAGCCCATAGATGTAGCTAGCTATATAAAGCCCATAGACGTAGCTAGCTATATAAAGCCCATAGATGTAGCTAGCTATATAAAGCCCATAGACGTAGCTAGCTATATGCTCTCTTGGGTAAATACATTAAACTAGCTCCAGTAGGCTAATCTTTTAGAGTGTGGACTTTATTACTGTACTGTATTGTATTATACTGTATTATATGTACTGGAATTACGCACGTCGTTCACACCATGATAAAGCAGGGAGAGAACATGTGATTCTGGTGCAGCACATGCGGCCTACAAAGTTAAGTATAGGCTAACACATTTGATTTAAATATAATAGGGCCTATTTGTATAATTAGAAGGCTGACAAGTATATACCTTTCATAATATTTCCCCTAATGTCTCTATTGTTGCTTCATTCCTTCCTCGCGCTCAACAGTTAAATGAAATACGTTTCTTTGTCCTTATCTTCATCATTCTAATGACGTCCTTGAATAATACAGGACTAGAATGAGATGCAGGAGGCCTTCACTTCTCTTCACGAAGATTGAATGGTTATGGGTCTGAATAAATAACTGCTATAGCCTACTGCCATCGCACGTTCGCTCTTCTTTCAAACTACACATGAGTTCTATTGGCTGCTGTATTTAACATTCAGCAAACAAGAGCTTGCTGAATAGTCTGTTGGTATAAGAAATGCGATGGAGTTTTCATCCACTTAGGTTGGAGTCATTAAAACTAGTTTTTCAACCACTCCACAAATTTCTTGTTAACAAACTATTGTTTTGGCATGTCGGTTAGGACATCTACTTTGTGCATGACACAAGTAATTTTTCCAACAATTGTTTACAGACAGATTATTTCACTTATAATTCACTGTATCACAATTCCAGTGGGTCAGACGTTTACATACACTAAGTTGACTGTGCCTTTAAACAGCTTGGAAAATTCCAGAAAATTATGTCATGGCTTTAGAAGCTTCTGATAGGCTAATTGACATAATTTGAGTCAATTGGAGGTGTAACTGTGGATGTATTTCAAGGCTCAGTGCCTCTTTGCTTGACATCATGGGAAAATCAAAAGAAATCAGCCTAGACCTCAGGAAAAAAATTGTAGACCTCCACAAGTCTGGTTCATCCTTGGGAGCAATTTCCAAACACCTGAAGGTACCACGTTCATCTGTATAAACAATAGTATGCAAATATAAACACCATGGGACCACGCAGCCGTCATACCGCTCAGGAAGGAGACACGTTCTGTCTCCTAGAGATGAATGTACTTTGGTGCGAAAAGTGCAAATCAATCCCAGAACAACAGCAAATGACCTTGTGAAGATGCTGGAGGAAACAGGTACAAAAGTATCTATATCCACAGTAAAACGAGTCCTATATCGACATAACCTGAAAGGCCGCTCAGCAAGGAAGAAGCCACTTCTCCAAAACCGCCATAAAAAAGACAGACTACGGTTTGCAACTGCACATGGGGACAAAGATCGTACCTTTTGGAGAAATGTCCTCTGGTCTGATGAAACAAAAATAGAACTGTTTGGCCATAATGACCATCGTTATGTTTGGAGGAAAAAGGGGTAGGCTTGCAAGCCGAAGAACACCATCCCAACCGTGAAGCACGGGGGTGGCAGCATCATGCTGTGGGGGTGCTTTGCTGCAGGAGGGACTGGTGCACTTCACAAAATAGATGGCATCATTGGGAAGGAAAATGATGTGGATATATTGAAGCAACATCTCAAGACATCAGTCAGGAAGTTAAAACTTGGTCGCAAATGGGTCTTCCAAATGGACAATGACCCTAAGCATACGTCCAAAGTTGTGGGAAAATGGCTTAAGGACAACAAGTCAAGGTATTGGAGTGGCCATCACAAAGCCCTGACCTCAATCCTATAGAAAATGTGTGGGCAGAACTGAAAAAGCATGTGCGAACAAGGAGGCCTGCAAACCTGACTCAGTTACACCAGCTCTGTCAGGAGGAATGGGCCAAAATGCACCCAACTTATTGTGGGAAGCTTGTGGAAGGCTACCTGAAACGTTTGACCCAAGTTTAACAATTTAAAGGCAATGCTACCAAATACTAATTGAGTGTATGTAAACTTCTGACCCACTGGGAATGTGATGAAATAAATAAAAGCTGAAATAAATCATTCTCTCTACTATTATTCTGACATTTCACATTCTTAAAATAAAGTGGTGATCCTAACTGACCTAAAACAGGGAATTTTGACTAGGATTAAATGTCAGGAATTGTGAAAAACTGAGTTTAAATGTATTTGGCTAAGGTGTATGTAAACTTCCGACTTCAACTGTAGGTCTATATGCGTTGTGAACTGCGCTCCATACTGAGATGGTCTGTCCCCACCCTGAGCGTTGATGATTCATCATGCAGAGGCCGTAGAGAAGCCAGATTTAGACATTGCATATAATTCAACAGTTCCATTTCACGCCATGTTGTTAATATAAATTATTATTATAATTTACCGGTTTCTCGCTGTTCTTTATCCCAGGAAAAGGGAGTGGTTTTCGGCAGTAAATCCCGGAAAATCTCGGTAACCGGGTTCCCACCATTCAACCCTAGTGGGTAATCCCCAGGCGAGGGAAATGGGACTGTATGGAAGGGAGTTTAGTCCAATGGTAGTTATTCCTGTAAATCCACCATGGCTACTCCCGCCTCCAGTAGTTGATCTAGAAGTGTTGGAGAGACTACAGAAAGATAGGGAGGGGGTTGATCCACATGATTTGTTTAAGAGACGTCTGGAAACTGTGTATCAGGATTTTGTGGCCATTTACACAGATGGTTCAAAAGATCCAAGTACAGGACGTACTGGGTCAGCATTTGTAGTGCAGGAATGTGGGGTGGCAGTCAGGAAACGTATTACAGATCATCTGGCTGTATATACGGCGGAGCTGATGGCCATACTGTTGGCCTTGCAGTGGGCGGAGCTGATGGCCATACTGTTGGCCTTGCAGTGGGTGGAGCTGATGGCCATACTGTTGGCCTTGCAGTGGGCGGAGCTGATGGCCATACTGTTGGCCTTGCAGTGGGTGGAGGAAGTCAAGCCAGACAGAGTAGTTATTTGCTCTGATTCATGTGCAGTGTTAATGAGTCTCCAGTCCTTTAGCTCACGTAGCAGACAAGACCTGCTTTATGATTACAAACCCATGGCAGGGTTAGACAGATGGGTATTCAGATGAGATTTACTTGGGTCCCAGCCCATGTGGGGGTGGAGGGGAACGAGGCAGTAGATAAACAGGCTAAACAAGCACTTAGTAGTGGGGACGTTGATGTTGTAGTGTCAATGAGCGAGGCAGAGGCAAAAAGCCTGATATGGACAGTGATGGTGCAGAGATGGTACGAGCAGGCTAAAAGCCTGATATGGACAGTGATGGTGCAGAGATGGTAGGAGCAGGCTAAAAGCCTGATATATACAGTGATGGTGCAGAGATGGTAGGAGCAGGCTAAAAGCCTGATATGGACAGTGATGGTGCAGAGATGGTAGGAGCAGGCTAAAAGCCTGATATGGACAGTGATGGTGCAGAGATGGTAGGAGCAGGCTAAAAGCCTGATATGGACAGTGATGGTGCAGAGATGGTAGGAGCAGGCTAAAAGCCTGATATGGACAGTGATGGTGCAGAGATGGTAGGAGCAGGCTAAAAGCCTGATATGGACAGTGATGGTGCAGAGATGGTAGGAGCAGGCTAAAAATCTGATATATACAGTGATGATGCAGAGATGGTAGGAGTAGGCTAAAAGCCTGATATATACAGTGATGGTGCAGAGATGGTAGGAGAAGGCTAAAAGCCTGATATGGACAGTGATGATGCAGAGATGGTAGGTGCAGGCTAAAAGCCTGATATGGACAGTGATGGTGCAGAGATGGTAGGAGAAGGCTAAAAGCCTGATATATACAGTGATGGTGCAGAGATGGTAGGAGCAGGCTAAAAGCCTGATATGGACAGTGGTGGTGCAGAGATGGTAGGAGCAGGCTAAAAGCCTGATATGGACAGTGATGATGCAGAGATGGTAGGAGCAGGCTAAAAGCCTGATATGGACAGTGATGGTGAAGAGATGGTAGGAGCAGGCTAAAAGCCTGATATGGACAGTGATGGTGCAGAGATGGTAGGAGCAGGCTAAAAGCCTGATATATACAGTGATGGTGCAGAGATGGTAGGAGCAGGCTAAAAGCCTGATATGGACAGTGATGGTGCAGAGATGGTAGGAGCAGGCTAAAAGACTGATATATACAGTGATGATGCAGAGATGGTAGGAGCAGGCTAAAAGCCTGATATGGACAGTGATGGTGCAGAGATGGTAGGAGCAGGCTAAAAGCCTGATATGGACAGTGATGGTGCAGAGATGGTAGGAGCAGGCTCAAAGCCTGATATATACAGTGATGGTGCAGAGATGGTAGGAGCAGGCTAAAAGCCTGATATATACAGTGATGGTGCAGAGATGGTAGGAGCAGGCTAAAAGACTGATATATACAGTGATGGTGCAGAGATGGTAGGAGCAGGCTAAAATCCTGATATATACAGTGATGGTGCAGAGATGGTAGGAGCAGGCTAAAAGCCTGATATGGACAGTGATGGTGCAGAGATGGTAGGAGCAGGCTAAAAGCCTGATATATACAGTGATGGTGCAGAGATGGTAGGAGCAGGCTAAAAGCCTGATATGGACAGTGACGGTGCAGAGATGGTAGGAGCAGGCTAAAAGACTGATATATACAGTGATGGTGCAGAGATGGTAGGAGCAGGCTAAAAGCCTGATATGGACAGTGATGGTGCAGAGATGGTAGGAGCAGGCTAAAAGCCTGATATGGACAGTGATGGTGCAGAGATGGTAGGAGCAGGCTAAAAGCCTGATATATACAGTGATGGTGCAGAGATGGTAGGAGCAGGCTAAAAGCCTGATATATACAGTGATGATGCAGAGATGGTAGGAGCAGGCTAAAAGCCTGATATGGACAGTGATGGTGCAGAGATGGTAGGAGCAGGCTAAAAGCCTGATATGGACAGTGATGGTGCAGAGATAGTAGGAGCAGGCTAAAAGCCTGATATATACAGTGATGGTGCAGAGATGGTAGGAGCAGGCTAAAAGACTGATATATACAGTGATGGTGCAGAGATGGTAGGAGCAGGCTAAAAGCCTGATATATACAGTGATGGTGCAGAGATGGTAGGAGCAGGCTAAAAGCCTGATATATACAGTGATGGTGCAGAGATGGTAGGAGCAGGCTAAAAGCCTGATATGGACAGTGATGGTGCAGAGATGGTAGGAGCAGGCTAAAAGACTGATATATACAGTGATGATGCAGAGATGGTAGGAGCAGGCTAAAAGGCTGATATGGACAGTGATGGTGCAGAGATGGTAGGAGCAGGCTAAAAGACTGATATGGACAGTGATGGTGCAGAGATGGTAGGAGCAGGCTAAAAGACTGATATGGACAGTGATGGTGCAGAGATGGTAGGAGCAGGCTAAAAGCCTGATATGGACAGTGATGGTGCAGAGATGGTAGGAGCAGGCTAAAAGCCTGATATGGACAGTGATGGTGCAGAGATGGTAGGAGCAGGCTAAAAGCCTGATATATACAGTGATGGTGCAGAGATGGTAGGAGCAGGCTAAAAGCCTGATATGGACAGTGATGGTGCAGAGATGGTAGGAGCAGGCTAAAAGACTGATATATACAGTGATGATGCAGAGATGGTAGGAGCAGGCTAAAAGCCTGATATGGACAGTGATGGTGCAGAGATGGTAGGAGCAGGCTAAAAGCCTGATATGGACAGTGATGGTGGAGAGATGGTAGGAGCAGGCTAAAAGCCTGATATATACAGTGATGGTGCAGAGATGGTAGGAGCAGGCTAAAAGCCTGATATATACAGTGATGGTGCAGAGATGGTAGGAGCAGGCTAAAAGACTGATATATACAGTGATGGTGCAGAGATGGTAGGAGCAGGCTAAAAGCCTGATATATACAGTGATGGTGCAGAGATGGTAGGAGCAGGCTAAAAGCCTGATATGGACAGTGATGGTGCAGAGATGGTAGGAGCAGGCTAAAAGCCTGATATATACAGTGATGGTGCAGAGATGGTAGGAGCAGGCTAAAAGCCTGATATGGACAGTGACGGTGCAGAGATGGTAGGAGCAGGCTAAAAGACTGATATATACAGTGATGGTGCAGAGATGGTAGGAGCAGGCTAAAAGCCTGATATGGACAGTGATGGTGCAGAGATGGTAGGAGCAGGCTAAAAGCCTGATATGGACAGTGATGGTGCAGAGATGGTAGGAGCAGGCTAAAAGCCTGATATATACAGTGATGGTGCAGAGATGGTAGGAGCAGGCTAAAAGCCTGATATATACAGTGATGATGCAGAGATGGTAGGAGCAGGCTAAAAGACGGATATGGACAGTGATGGTGCAGAGATGGTAGGAGCAGGCTAAAAGCCTGATATGGACAGTGATGGTGCAGAGATGGTAGGAGCAGGCTAAAAGCCTGATATATACAGTGATGGTGCAGAGATGGTAGGAGCAGGCTAAAAGACGGATATATACAGTGATGGTGCAGAGATGGTAGGAGCAGGCTAAAAGCCTGATATATACAGTGATGGTGCAGAGATGGTAGGAGCAGGCTAAAAGCCTGATATATACAGTGATGGTGCAGAGATGGTAGGAGCAGGCTAAAAGCCTGATATGGACAGTGATGGTGCAGAGATGGTAGGAGCAGGCTAAAAGACTGATATATACAGTGATGATGCAGAGATGGTAGGAGCAGGCTAAAAGGCTGATATGGACAGTGATGGTGCAGAGATGGTAGGAGCAGGCTAAAAGACTGATATGGACAGTGATGGTGCAGAGATGGTAGGAGCAGGCTAAAAGCCTGATATATACAGTGATGGTGCAGAGATGGTAGGAGCAGGCTAAAAGCCTGATCTATACAGTGATGGTGCAGAGATGGTAGGAGCAGGCTAAAAGACTGATATGGACAGTGATGGTGCAGAGATGGTAGGAGCAGGCTAAAAGCCTGATATGGACAGTGACGGTGCAGAGATGGTAGGAGCAGGCTAAAAGCCTGATATATACAGTGATGGTGCAGAGATGGTAGGAGCAGGCTAAAAGCCTGATATATACAGTGATGGTGCAGAGATGGTAGGAGCAGGCTAAAAGACTGATATATACAGTGATGGTGCAGAGATGGTAGGAGCAGGCTAAAAGCCTGATATGGACAGTGATGGTGCAGAGATGGTAGGAGCAGGCTAAAAGCCTGATATATACAGTGATGGTGCAGAGATGGTAGGAGCAGGCTAAAAGCCTGATATGGACAGTGATGGTGCAGAGATGGCAGGAGCAGGCTAAAAGACTGATATGGACAGTGATGGTGCAGAGATGGTAGGAGCAGGCTAAAAGCCTGATATGGACAGTGATGGTGCAGAGATGGTAGGAGCAGGCTAAAAGCCTGATATATACAGTGATGGTGCAGAGATGGTAGGAACAGGCTAAAAGCCTGATATATACAGTGATGGTGCAGAGATGGTAGGAGCAGGCTAAAAGCCTGATATGGACAGTGATGGTGCAGAGATGGTAGGAGCAGGCTAAAAGCCTGATATATACAGTGATGATGCAGAGATGGTAGGAGCAGGCTAAAAGCCTGATATGGACAGTGATGGTGCAGAGATGGTAGGAGCAGGCTAAAAGACTGATATGGACAGTGATGGTGCAGAGATGGTAGGAGCAGGCTAAAGCCTGATATATACAGTGATGGTGCAGAGATGGTAGGAGCAGGCTAAAAGCCTGATATGGACAGTGATGGTGCAGAGATGGTAGGAGCAGGCTAAAAGACTGATATGGACAGTGATGGTGCAGAGATGGTAGGAGCAGGCTAAAAGCCTGATATGGACAGTGATGGTGCAGAGATGGTAGGAGCAGGCTAAAAGCCTGATATATACAGTGATGGTGCAGAGATGGTAGGAGCAGGCTAAAAGCCTGATATATACAGTGACGGTGCAGAGATGGTAGGAGCAGGCTAAAAGCCTGATATATACAGTGATGGTGAAGAGATGGTAGGAGCAGGCTAAAAGCCTGATATATACAGTGATGGTGCAGAGATGGTAGGAGCAGGCTAAAAGCCTGATATATACAGTGATGGTGCAGAGATGGTAGGAGCAGGCTAAAAGCCTGATATGGACAGTGATGGTGCAGAGATGGTAGGAGCAGGCTAAAAGCCTGATATATACAGTGATGGTGCAGAGATGGTAGGAGCAGGCTAAAAGCCTGATATGGACAGTGATGGTGCAGAGATGGTAGGAGCAGGCTAAAAGCCTGATATATACAGTGATGGTGCAGAGATGGTAGGAGCAGGCTAAAAGCCTGATATGGACAGTGATGGTGCAGAGATGGTAGGAGCAGGCTAAAAGACTGATATGGACAGTGATGGTGCAGAGATGGTAGGAGCAGGCTAAAAGCCTGATATGGACAGTGATGGTGCAGAGATGGTAGGAGCAGGCTAAAAGCCTGATATATACAGTGATGGTGCAGAGATGGTAGGAGCAGGCTAAAAGCCTGATATATACAGTGACGGTGCAGAGATGGTAGGAGCAGGCTAAAAGCCTGATATATACAGTGATGGTGCAGAGATGGTAGGAGCAGGCTAAAAGCCTGATATATACAGTGATGGTGCAGAGATGGTAGGAGCAGGCTAAAAGCCTGATATATACAGTGATGGTGCAGAGATGGTAGGAGCAGGCTAAAAGCCTGATATGGACAGTGATGGTGCAGAGATGGTAGGAGCAGGCTAAAAGCCTGATATATACAGTGATGGTGCAGAGATGGTAGGAGCAGGCTAAAAGCCTGATATGGACAGTGATGGTGCAGAGATGGTAGGAGCAGGCTAAAAGCCTGATATATACAGTGACGGTGCAGAGATGGTAGGAGCAGGCTAAAAGCCTGATATGGACAGTGGTGGTGCAGAGATGGTAGGAGCAGGCTAAAAGCCTGATATATACAGTGATGGTGCAGAGATGGTAGGAGCAGGCTAAAAGACTGATATGGACAGTGATGGTGCAGAGATGGTAGGAGCAGGCTAAAAGCCTGATATATACAGTGATGGTGCAGAGATGGTAGGAGCAGGCTAAAAGCCTGATATATACAGTGACGGTGCAGAGATGGTAGGAGCAGGCTAAAAGCCTGATATGGACAGTGGTGGTGCAGAGATGGTAGGAGCAGGCTAAAAGCCTGATATATACAGTGATGGTGCAGAGATGGTAGGAGCAGGCTAAAAGCCTGATATGGACAGTGATGGTGCAGAGATGGTAGGAGCAGGCTAAAAGCCTGATATGGACAGTGATGGTGCAGAGATGGTAGGAGCAGGCTAAAAGCCTGATATGGACAGTGATGGTGCAGAGATGGTAGGAGCAGGCTAAAAGCCTGATATGGACAGTGATGGTGCAGAGATGGTAGGAGCAGGCTAAAAGCCTGATATGGACAGTGATGGTGCAGAGATGGTAGGAGCAGGCTAAAAGCCTGATATATACAGTGATGATGCAGAGATGGTAGGAGTAGGTTAAAAGCCTGATAGAAACAGTGATGATGCAGAGATGGTAGGAGCAGGCTAAAAGCCTGATATGGACAGTGATGGTGCAGAGATGGTAGGAGAAGGCTAAAAGCCTGATATATACAGTGATGGTGCAGAGATGGTAGGAGCAGGCTAAAAGCCTGATATATACAGTGATGATGCAGAGATGGTAGGAGCAGGCTAAAAGCCTGATATGGACAGTGATGGTGCAGAGATGGTAGGAGCAGGCTAAAAGCCTGATATGGACAGTGATGGTGCAGAGATGGTAGGAGCAGGCTAAAAGCCTGATATATACAGTGATGGTGCAGAGATGGTAGGAGCAGGCTAAAAGCCTGATATGGACAGTGATGGTGCAGAGATGGTAGGAGCAGGCTAAAAGACTGATATATACAGTGATGATGCAGAGATGGTAGGAGCAGGCTAAAAGCCTGATATATACAGTGATGGTGCAGAGATGGTAGGAGCAGGCTAAAAGACTGATATATACAGTGATGGTGCAGAGATGGTAGGAGCAGGCTAAAAGCCTGATATATACAGTGATGGTGCAGAGATGGTAGGAGCAGGCTAAAAGCCTGATATATACAGTGATGGTGCAGAGATGGTAGGAGCAGGCTAAAAGCCTGATATATACAGTGATGGTGCAGAGATGGTAGGAGCAGGCTAAAAGCCTGATATATACAGTGATGGTGCAGAGATGGTAGGAGCAGGCTAGAAGACTGATATATACAGTGATGGTGCAGAGATGGTAGGAGCAGGCTAAAAGCCTGATATATACAGTGATGGTGCAGAGATGGTAGGAGCAGGCTAAAAGCCTGATATGGACAGTGATGGTGCAGAGATGGTAGGAGCAGGCTAAAAGCCTGATATATACAGTGATGGTGCAGAGATGGTAGGAGCAGGCTAAAAGCCTGATATGGACAGTGACGGTGCAGAGATGGTAGGAGCAGGCTAAAAGACTGATATATACAGTGATGGTGCAGAGATGGTAGGAGCAGGCTAAAAGCCTGATATGGACAGTGATGGTGCAGAGATGGTAGGAGCAGGCTAAAAGCCTGATATGGACAGTGATGGTGCAGAGATGGTAGGAGCAGGCTAAAAGACTGATATATACAGTGATGGTGCAGAGATGGTAGGAGCAGGCTAAAAGCCTGATATATACAGTGATGGTGCAGAGATGGTAGGAGCAGGCTAAAAGCCTGATATATACAGTGATGGTGCAGAGATGGTAGGAGCAGGCTAAAAGCCTGATATGGACAGTGATGGTGCAGAGATGGTAGGAGCAGGCTAAAAGACTGATATATACAGTGATGATGCAGAGATGGTAGGAGCAGGCTAAAAGGCTGATATGGACAGTGATGGTGCAGAGATGGTAGGAGCAGGCTAAAAGACTGATATGGACAGTGATGGTGCAGAGATGGTAGGAGCAGGCTAAAAGCCTGATATATACAGTGATGGTGCAGAGATGGTAGGAGCAGGCTAAAAGCCTGATATATACAGTGATGGTGCAGAGATGGTAGGAGCAGGCTAAAAGACTGATATGGACAGTGATGGTGCAGAGATGGTAGGAGCAGGCTAAAAGCCTGATATGGACAGTGACGGTGCAGAGATGGTAGGAGCAGGCTAAAAGCCTGATATATACAGTGATGGTGCAGAGATGGTAGGAGCAGGCTAAAAGCCTGATATATACAGTGATGGTGCAGAGATGGTAGGAGCAGGCTAAAAGCCTGATATATACAGTGATGGTGCAGAGATGGTAGGAGCAGGCTAAAAGACTGATATATACAGTGATGGTGCAGAGATGGTAGGAGCAGGCTAAAAGCCTGATATGGACAGTGATGGTGCAGAGATGGTAGGAGCAGGCTAAAAGCCTGATATATACAGTGATGGTGCAGAGATGGTAGGAGCAGGCTAAAAGCCTGATATGGACAGTGATGGTGCAGATATGGTAGGAGCAGGCTAAAAGACTGATATGGACAGTGATGGTGCAGAGATGGTAGGAGCAGGCTAAAAGCCTGATATGGACAGTGATGGTGCAGAGATGGTAGGAGCAGGCTAAAAGCCTGATATATACAGTGATGGTGCAGAGATGGTAGGAGCAGGCTAAAAGCCTGATATATACAGTGATGGTGCAGAGATGGTAGGAGCAGGCTAAAAGCCTGATATGGACAGTGATGGTGCAGAGATGGTAGGAGCAGGCTAAAAGCCTGATATATACAGTGATGATGCAGAGATGGTAGGAGCAGGCTAAAAGCCTGATATGGACAGTGATGGTGCAGAGATGGTAGGAGCAGGCTAAAAGACTGATATGGACAGTGATGGTGCAGAGATGGTAGGAGCAGGCTAAAGCCTGATATATACAGTGATGGTGCAGAGATGGTAGGAGCAGGCTAAAAGCCTGATATGGACAGTGATGGTGCAGAGATGGTAGGAGCAGGCTAAAAGACTGATATGGACAGTGATGGTGCAGAGATGGTAGGAGCAGGCTAAAAGCCTGATATGGACAGTGATGGTGCAGAGATGGTAGGAGCAGGCTAAAAGCCTGATATATACAGTGATGGTGCAGAGATGGTAGGAGCAGGCTAAAAGCCTGATATATACAGTGACGGTGCAGAGATGGTAGGAGCAGGCTAAAAGCCTGATATATACAGTGATGGTGCAGAGATGGTAGGAGCAGGCTAAAAGCCTGATATATACAGTGATGGTGCAGAGATGGTAGGAGCAGGCTAAAAGCCTGATATATACAGTGATGGTGCAGAGATGGTAGGAGCAGGCTAAAAGCCTGATATGGACAGTGATGGTGCAGAGATGGTAGGAGCAGGCTAAAAGCCTGATATATACAGTGATGGTGCAGAGATGGTAGGAGCAGGCTAAAAACCTGATATGGACAGTGATGGTGCAGAGATGGTAGGAGCAGGCTAAAAGCCTGATATATACAGTGACGGTGCAGAGATGGTAGGAGCAGGCTAAAAGCCTGATATGGACAGTGGTGGTGCAGAGATGGTAGGAGCAGGCTAAAAGCCTGATATATACAGTGATGGTGCAGAGATGGTAGGAGCAGGCTAAAAGACTGATATGGACAGTGATGGTGCAGAGATGGTAGGAGCAGGCTAAAAGCCTGATATATACAGTGATGGTGCAGAGATGGTAGGAGCAGGCTAAAAGCCTGATATATACAGTGACGGTGCAGAGATGGTAGGAGCAGGCTAAAAGCCTGATATGGACAGTGGTGGTGCAGAGATGGTAGGAGCAGGCTAAAAGCCTGATATATACAGTGATGGTGCAGAGATGGTAGGAGCAGGCTAAAAGCCTGATATGGACAGTGATGGTGCAGAGATGGTAGGAGCAGGCTAAAAGCCTGATATGGACAGTGATGGTGCAGAGATGGTAGGAGCAGGCTAAAAGACTGATATGGACAGTGATGGTGCAGAGATGGTAGGAGCAGGCTAAAAGCCTGATATGGACAGTGATGGTGCAGAGATGGTAGGAGCAGGCTAAAAGCCTGATATGGACAGTGATGGTGCAGAGATGGTAGGAGCAGGCTAAAAGCCTGATATGGACAGTGATGGTGCAGAGATGGTAGGAGCAGGCTAAAAGCCTGATATGGACAGTGATGGTGCAGAGATGGTAGGAGCAGGCTAAAAGCCTGATATATACAGTGATGGTGCAGAGATGGTAGGAGCAGGCTAAAAGCCTGATATATACAGTGATGGTGCAGAGATGGTAGGAGCAGGCTAAAAGCCTGATATATACAGTGATGGTGCAGAGATGGTAGGAGCAGGCTAAAAGCCTGATATGGACAGTGATGGTGCAGAGATGGTAGGAGCAGGCTAAAAGCCTGATATGGACAGTGATGATGCAGAGATGGTAGGAGCAGGCTAAAAGACTGATATGGACAGTGATGGTGCAGAGATGGTAGGAGCAGGCTAAAAGCCTGATATGGACAGTGATGATGCAGAGATGGTAGGAGCAGTGGAATAGAGATAATAAGGGAAGGCATTTATTTCAAGTACAGAGGAATGTCGGAGGGGAGGACGGCAGGAAGGGACAGAAGAGAGGAGGCTATTTTTACAAAACTAACGGTGGGACACAGCCGATTGAATAAGACTTTAAATGTGATAGGAAAGCATCCAACAGGATGGTGTGATTACTGCTAAGAAACAGAGACGGTGGAGTATGTACTGATACAGTGTGGTCAGTATGAGAGGGAAAGAGAGAGGCTGAGATCCAGTATGAGGGAGAAGGGGATACAGGAAATTAGTTTAAAGGGTGTACTGAGTAGGACTTAACTAGATACAGTCTCAAATGTTTGTTTAAATCTTTAAGAGCAACGGAGCTGGCAGGTAGGATTTAGTCTCTGGCTGATTTAGTCTCTGGCTGATTTAGTCTCTGGCTGATTTAGTCTCTGGCTGATTTAGTCTCTGGCTGATTTAGTCTCTGGCCCACACTCCAGTACAATGCACCATAACGTTGGATACATGCTTCTCCTGTAGGCTACTGCTAAGCTATACAGTATAACACGACCACAGCCGCAGGAAATAGAGGTGCTGTAGCACCCCCTGAAAAATCTAAACATCGCCTCAAGATATATATTTATATATTTGCATTTACCACAGCTATGGTATACTGATACTTAACCATAGTTATGGTACACTGATACTTAACCATAGTTATGGTACACTGATACTTAACCACAGCTATGGTATACTGATACTTAACCATAGTTATGGTACACTGATACTTAACCACAGCTATGGTATACTGATCCTTTGGTGACAACTAGAGCTGTTATTGAATTTCCATTTCAAATCTTGTCTGTCAAAAACAGACAAACTGTTCCCAGATCTGTTTTTGCTGTCTTGCCCAGACCTATGGTCATTGTCATGCGAAACTCTCAAGACGGCACAAATAGATCTGGGACCAGGCTACAAAAACCCCACCCCAACACAGGATGAACAGGATTATTTTAGTCCCACAGCGAACTCTACTGGTCAGCAGATGTATAACAGCAGCTAGCAACACCAGAGGTTGTGATTGGTTGCGTCCCGATTCTCTACTCTTTTTCCGATGGATTTATCATTAGTGGAAACTCACTTTAGAAAATGACTACACCAATCCAATGCTTCTAAATCTATGACAGGTAAATAGATGTGGTTGTGTTGTCTGTTGATGTCTGTAATTGGGGAGACAGTAGAGGTCTGTTTTAACAGTCAGTTAGCCAGGGGAGACAGATTTCTGTTGTAACAGTCAGTAAGCCTGGGGAGACAGTAGATGTCTGTTTTAACAGTCAGTAAGCCTGGGGAGACAGTAGATGTCTGTTTTAACAGTCAGTAAGCCTGGGGAGACAGTAGGTGTATGTTGTAACAGTCAGTTAGCCAGGGGAGACAGTAGATTTCTGTTGTCTTTTGAAACGGTCTGTAAGCCTGGGGAGACACTATATGACTGTTGTAACGGTCAGTAAGACAAAGGAGACAGTAGATGTCTGTTTTAACAGTCAGTAAGCCTGGGGAGACAGTAGATGTCTGTTTTAACAGTCAGTAAGCCTGGGGAGACAGTAGATGTCTGTTGTAACAGTCAGTAAGCCTGGGGAGACAGTAGATGTCTGTTTTAACAGTCAGTAAGCCTGGGGAGACAGTATATGTCTGTTTTAACAGTCAGTAAGCCTGGGGAGACAGTAGATCCACCTGTGGGAGTGATCGTGGACAGTGAGATCGGCGGTCTGCTCCTACTGTCTCAGAGTAGGAGCGCTGACCAAGGATCGGGTTTATGTTTTAGATCATATTGAATTAGATGATATGGACAGGTGGGACCTGATCCTAGATCAGCACTTCTAATCTGAATTTGAAATAAAGTATTTGATTTCCTTTTTAGTTTATACGTTTTTTGTTTATTGAGGTTGCAAGGCCCCTCGGGAGAACAGGCCATGAGACGAACCAGCAAGGCCCCTCAGGAGAACAGGCCATGAGACGAACCAGCCAGGCCCCTCAGGAGAACAGGCCATGAGACGAACCAGCCAGGCCCCTCGGGAGAACAGGCCATGAGACGAACCAGCCAGGCACCAAAAGAGAACAGACCATGAGACGGACCAGCCAGGCCCCTCAGGAGAACAGGCCATGAGACGAACCAGCCAGGCCCCTCAGGAGAACAGGCCATGAGACGGACCAGCCAGGCACCAAAGGAGAACAGGCCATGAGACGAACCAGCCAGGCCCCTCAGGAGAACAGGCCATGAGACGAACCAGCCAGGCCCCTCAGGAGAACAGGCCATGAGACGAACCAGCCAGGCACCAAAGGAGAACAGACCATGAGACGAACCAGTCAGGCACCTCAGGTGAAAAGGCCATGAGATGGACAGACAGACGAACAGAGAGGACAGAGGACACAGGGGACAGCTTGTCCTTGTCCATATCACACAAAAGGAAATGACATTCATCATATTGTTTATCACAATGAGACACTAGAGATGTGGATTAGGCCTATAGTCCTGGACTAAACTGCTGACAGCCAGTTGAGAGAATGTTTTGATTAGTTTTGTCTGATATGTGCTCTCTGGGATCGTACAGCAGCAGTTTAGCTGTCATGTACTGAATTGGAGTAAATGCAATGGGGGGTTATTTTATTAACCCATGGGGACAATGAACCATTTCCGAACAGAATAAGTCATCATTTATTCCACAGGGGAAATGTTTGTAACATTTCTTCAAATATGTTTTATTTTCTTCATGTGTTGTCTTCAAATTAGACATGAAAGAGATCTCATTTTGAGGCTTCTGTACAATCATATCCTGCTGGCTATTTGGGTCAGTTTGTGTGGCTGCTCAAATTATAACCCAAATCAGCTCACAGTTGAGAATGCACCTTTAGTATAATTACAACAACAACAAAAAATGCTCAAAAAATATAATCAGAAATTCATTCAATGCGAGCACAGTTTAGAGGTGACTCGTCTGTAGGATTGACTAAAACGGACTTCAGTGCTCGAGGTGTGGGACGCCGTTTTAACACCAGATGGCAGCATCGTATTGGGAACGTCATAGTTATAGGCAACGTCTAACGAAACGACACCACACCATATCTTGCTGCTGGATAGTCGAACCATCCCCATTACGCAAAACTCACTGTGTGCAACATTTGAGGAAAGATGCTTCCTCTTTTTATGCTTCCCCAAAGTGTGTCTGAAATAGTTTAGTGAACCCGGAATAAATATATTAAAAGATTTATTGTGAAAATTAGTTTGTGTTGTCAAAAGCACATCAGCCAAAAGTAGCTGATTTGTGTTGCGAAAAGGATATCTGGATGTAGTTTAACTCCAACCCTTGTCTTGTAGCCTACCTTATCTCAACAGTTGATTCTGTTGTTTTGGTAAATCAATGCAATTCTGATTTCTTCACCAGCTTGATTTAGGTTAAAAGTTGGGTGAAAAAAAGACAATGGCCCTACATTGATTACTTTTTCCAAATCCAATCAGGTTTCGACGTTGATTTCACGTCATCACACTAACTTTTTTGGTTGAAATGACATGGAAACAACGGTGATTTGCCCAATTTTTCCCCAGTGGGATATGTTATTGGATACCTTAAATGTAGGCCTACATGAATCCAAAATATTTACGCTTACTGTATAGGCACAGTAAATATGATTGCTGAAAAATGCATTTCGATGAGTCAATGTCAAGTATTCCAATAATGTAAATACCACAGATGTAATCAAATGACGGAATGAATACATTTTAAACCGTGTGTGTAATGATGCATACTGATGAAACATATTATTGTCCCTGAGTGAACTAGTCACGTTTTTCTAATTATTTATTTGACATTTTTATTAGTTTAAATGTGTTTAATTTCATCTGTAGATTAGTGTTTTGCCTCACAGTCCTAATAGTCGGCATCCCATGTGAAGGTTTGGCGTGTGTTTGGAGACGAGGGAAAATAGGCTATATTTCAACAGGGGTTGGGGTACATTATTGCGTTGTTTGTCGGTGGTTTTCGGGGGAAAAAAGACTTAAGCCTACAACATAGAGTAGTTACATAATACATCGTTAGTGTCACCACAAACATCCCTCGTTGCACTTGTCTTGCCAAGCCAGTTGTATAACCGACAGTCTGCAGAAGAGGTCGCCCGCGGACCTCAGTACAGCACTTTCCGTGTTCCATGGGGGGATGGCTGATGGTCCAGCCTTCGTCTAAGCCTACATAGATAGTATTTAATGTAATACTCTTCCTTCACACTTAAGACTATTCGGAAACGGGGTTAGTTATATTTATCAGCTTGACCTGACAGAGAAACCCAAACAACTGTCTCTTCTAATATTAGCATCCCTCCATGCATGTACTCCAAAGTCTATTATGACTGGTCATTCCAATAGACCAGTCTTATTAAAAGATTTAACGCCTTCATCTGCAGTTGTCGGAAGAAAAAAAAAAAAAATCCTTTATAAGCAAGTCATTTGAAGTCGGGGAATTTGCGGCTTGTTGATAGGCTACACATATGGCTTGTTTAACATTATAATTACTGTAGGTGTTATTGCTATTGTAATTATACCTATTGGTGTTAGTCGTGATAGTTTTAGTAGGCTATTAGATAATAGTTTATGCTTGCCTATAGTAGTAGCCTATACGTTTATTTTGTCATCAAAGCAGCAATGAATTGAATGTTTTTAATTGATTGAGGTCACACTGAAATAAACCAGGTCATGGACATTAACAGCTGGTAGATGCTGGTACTGGTAGTCCCCTTATTGTTGCTCTGTCTTGTTACTCTATTATTTTAGTTTGTTTTTTTTCAAACTTAGGACACAGCAATAAGCAAGTCATCTGCCATCAAGTGTACTTTTACCAAACTATTGTGGTCAGACAGAGAAAATTGTTACTAAAGATGTCACCTGATTAGGATTGAAATAAGTTTTGGTGGGGGGGGGGAATCCCTCTCCCCACCCCCACGGACCAGAAGACCGCCCACCACAGATAGACGACCCGAGACCCCTTATAGATTTAAAAAGAGAGGCTGCATTCTCAGACTGACATTCATTCAACACTCACTGCCACCTTAAACAGATTACTCTGTCCGCTAGCTGCTAGTGTCAATTCCAAATACCTTGCTCACTTCTTCACTTTGTCTCCAGCAACGTGCTCAGGATGCTACCGAAACTCCAGCTCCACCCGGGGATGGTTCTATTATTGATATGGCTCTGTCATTTCATGGAAGATCAAAAAGTACAAGGTATATTATTATTATATTTTATATCTTTTAAATCCCCCCCCCAAAAAAAAAAAAAAACTTTGACTGCAAGTGTAGCCTATTCTGTCTGCTTATTGATGTGAATTGTAACGGTGTTCCAGTGTTGCAAACGTTTCAAAGAGAGTTCTACATTCTTTCCCTTCGGTTTGAAGTTGCTCACTATCAGAGAGAGCGTGTGGAATTAACTGTCTACAAAACAGGTGCCAATTAGGGTCGTTTCAAAGAGATGTTATTGCAAGTTTTCTAGCCCACACGATCGAGGCACATGGAATGATTTTTTTTTTTTTGATGGATTTTATCCCACTTGCTCACCAAGTCTGTAATACTTGGAATATTTGTTAGTTTTACGGATTGCCATACCATATCACTAGTCCCATACGGTCACTATGATGGGACGCAGCAGTGTGGTGTGGCTGTATATACTCAAACTCAAACTGAGATAGTTGGAGACGGCGCATGGCAGAGAAAAGTGCTTGAAATTTGTGAGCGCATTTTATTTGACCCATAGAATGTGTAATTTCTGTGCTTTGAAACCAACCCATTTCCAATCTATTTGCCATATGGAGATCGGAATTATCTTTATCATTGTTTCATTGATAACGATTGAATACAGTTGCCGATAATATGATGCTCATAAGTTACTTAATATGACAGAAAATGTCCCTTCATTTTCTGCCGCTGAAATTAACGTAAACAATGTAAACCTTTTAAGTGCACCCTAAAAAAAAGTTCAAAAGTACTCGTATTAGTTAGTGTCCATATGTGTCTGGGCAAAGTCTTGTTTTGGTTGCTATTCGTAAAATGACGCTATGACAGGTCTCGGTGTGATCTGCGTCCACGGATGCGCTCGCTCAAATATATTTCGAACAAAGTTTACACAACCATGCTTAAAAAGTTCACACAACCATGCTTAAAAAGTTCACACAACCATGCTTAAAAAGTTCATGCGTATAGTTCGAGCGGCGATATGTCAAGAATAGGCTACAGTTGTTCTGGACTGTTATAACCCGACACCGAATGGATAGGCAATATAACTAGATTTGCTCCACTGTCTGCGCTTTGAACATGGAGAACTCAGTATTTTGTTTACGATTCTATCATACCGGCTGTCAGTATTGAACATTTGTTACGGGATAACCAAGTGTTAAAAGATTGTCATTACGATGGAAAAACCTGACCAAATAACGCGGGGGAGGGAGGGAGGGAGGAAGGGAGGGAGGGGGAGAGAGAAGGGGGAGAGAGAGGGGGGGAAGGGGGGGGGGGGGGGGGGGGTGAACGTGTTGTGTCTGGGTCAGGTCACTCAGCGCCTTGGCTTCAGACTTTAATACGACTGGGCCGTTTTATGTTTGTTTCCAGCTGGTAACTGCTGGTTACAGCAGGGGAAGAACGGGAGGTGTCAGGTGCTCTACATGCCGGGGATGAGCCGGGAGGAGTGCTGCAGAAGCGGGAGGCTGGGGACGTCTTGGACCGAGGAGGACGTACCCAACAGCACCTTGTTCCGGTGGATGATCTTCAACGGCGGAGCCCCCAACTGCATACCCTGCAAAGGTTCAACTTTTATTAGTCGTATGAATGAGATACACATGGTATACAGTATACACCGTCCAACCAAATGCTTTCTTGCAGGTTCCTTCTCGATATTTGCAACAACAATAAGAAATAATAAAAGATAAGAATACGAAAATAAAGTAAATGGCTCAGTAGAATAGAATAGACATTTTAACATCAGTGTAATACAGGAAGGCACAATCTATAGTCCAATGTTTACACGGTTGGGGGGCAATTGTTTAAATGTTGGTGTATTTAGCAATCATAATAGGAGTCTGGTAGCAGCAGTTGTGACTATAAGACTATGTGCAACTTTGTTTATATTTAAGTGGGAACTCAATTAGACTAATTTGACGACACATTAAGTCATTGACCTCGTTGCGTCTAAACATTGTCTGCTCTCCATAATTGTATTTCACATCATTTAATAAACTCGACATCTCTTCCACTCCAGAAACGTGCGACAACGTGGACTGTGGACACGGAAAGAGGTGCAAGATGAACAGGAGAAGCAAGCCGCGCTGCGTCTGCGCGCCAGACTGCTCCAACGTGACTTGGAAAGGACCTGTCTGCGGGTCGGATGGAAAGACATACAAAGACGAGTGCGCGTTGCTCAAGTCCAAATGTAAAGTCCATCTGGACCTGGAAGTGCAGTACCAGGGCAAATGCAAGAGTAAGTAAACCGGCAGGCCGATGCATAAAAAAGAACATAAGCTCCTTATTCATATCCAATCATCAATGGCAGACCAATTCTTTTTATATATTTTTCCAATATAATTGGTCTTTTGACCAATCACATCAGATCTTTTAGTTATTTAGCAGACCCTCTTATGCAGAGGGACTTACAGGCGCAATTAGGGTTAAGTGCTTTGCTCAAGGGCACATCGACAGATTTTTCACCAAGTCGGCTCGGGGATTAGAACCAGCGACCTTTCGGTTACTGGCACAACGCTCTTAACCACTAAGCTATCTGCCGCCCTGTCTTCAGATCTGATTGGTCAAAAGACCAATTAGTGAAACTAAGATCAGAATTGGGCTGCCTGTCTAAAGGCAGCCAATGGGTTTCAGTCTGATTGCATTTTAATTGATCACAGTGAGTATTGGTCGATTCACAGGCGTTTAATGAACGGCCATCTGAGTATACATGTGATTGGCTTCTTCCTCTACAGATATTAACCACTCCCTTTCGTTTTGACAGAGACCTGCCGTGACGTCTTGTGCCCGGGAAGCTCCACGTGCGTCGTGGACCAGACGAATAATGCCTACTGTGTGACCTGTAATCGGATCTGCCCTGAACAGACGTCAGCGGAGCAGTTCCTGTGTGGCAACGACGGGATTATCTACGCCAGCGCGTGCCATCTGAGGAGGGCGACATGTCTCCTGGGAACATCCATAGGAGTAGCATACCAGGGGAAATGCATCAGTAAGTAATATCTCCTGGAAACATCCATAGGAGTAGTATACTAGGGGAAATGCATCAGTCAGTAATGTATCCTGGGAACATCCATAGGAGTAGTATACTAGGGGAAATGTATCAGTCACTAATGTATCCTGGGAACATCCATAGGAGTAGTATACTAGGGGAAATGCATCAGTCAGTAATGTATCCTGGGAACATCCATAGGAGTAGTATACTAGGGGAAATGCATCAGTCAGTAATGTATCCTGGGAGCATCCATAGGAGTAGTATACAGGGGAAATGTATCAGTCATTAATGTATCCTGGGAACATCCATAGGAGTAGTATACTAGGGGAAATGCATCAGTAAGTAATGTATCCTGGGAACATCCATAGGAGTAGTATACAGGGGAAATGCATCAGTCAGTAATGTATCCTGGGAGCATCCATAGGAGTAGTATACAGGGGAAATGTATCAGTCACTAATGTATCCTGGGAGCATCCATAGGAGTAGTATACTAGGGGAAATGCATCAGTAAGTAATATCTCCTGGAAACATCCATAGGAGTAGTATACTAGGGGAAATGCATCAGTAAGTAATGTATCCTGGGAGCATCCATAGGAGTAGTATACAGGGGAAATGCATCAGTCAGTAGGCCTAAGCTTTTGAAGCAACAGTATAGAAGACAGCATAGTGGGCCTGTCCAAAAACAGATCAGATCTCTTGCCAATAAATTGGGCTAAATATCAGAATTGGTCTGCCTGTGTAAATGCAGCCTAAGAGATCCACAAGTGTCTGGAGGTTGGGGCTAGGGCCTACGTACTGGAGTCCCTCTTAGACACTCAATGCCTCCCTAATCCACACTGTACACCAGGGGTTGGAACCGGTTCAGGGAACAGAACGCCATTTTATTTTACCCCTTTTTCTCCCCAATTTCGTGATATCCAACTGGTAGTTACAGTCTTGTCCCATCGCTGCAATTCCCCTACGGACTCGGGAGAGGCGAAGGTCGAGAGCCAATGCGTCCTCCGAAACACGACCCTGCCTAGCCACACTGCTTCTTGACACACTGCTTGCTTAACCCGGAAGCCAGCCGCACCAAAGTGTCAGAGTAAACACCGTCCAGCTGGCAACCAAAGTCAGCTTGCAGGCTCCCGGCCCGCCACAAGGAGTCGCTAGAGCGCGATGGGACAAGGAAATCCCGGCAGGCCAAACTGTCCCGTAACCCGGACGACGCTGGGCCAATTGTGCGGCGCCTCAAAAAATTTTTTTTTTGTTGAGGAACAGAAATAGAACCGGGTACGAAAGTTACCTATACTGTTCCAGAACAGAACCGTTATTTTAAAAGCATGGGAACCGGTTAACAACGTATTCTACGTTCCATTTTTTCCCAGTCCACCCCCCCCCCCCCCCCCAAAAAAAAAGCGCCTGCAAAGCCCTCACTCTGTCACTCAGAAACTTCTTCCAGTGTCAGTCTGCTAGATGAACATCTTTACCAGTGTGTGTGTAGGCTACCTGCCCCTCCCCCTCCGAGGTATGGGCTACCTGCCCCTCCCCCTCCGAGGTATAGGCTACCTGCCCCTCCCCCTCCGAGGTATAGGCTACCTGCCCCTCCCCCTCCAAAGCGTAGGCTACCTGCCCCTCCCCCTCCGAGGTATAGGCTACCTGCCCCTCCCCCTCCCCCTCCGAGGTATAGGCTACCTGCTCCTCCCCCTCCAAAGCGTAGGCTACCTGCCCCTCCCCCTCCGAGGTATAGGCTTCCTGCCCCTCCCCCTCCGAGGTATAGGCTCCCTGCCCCTCCCCCTCCGAGGTATAGGCTCCCTGCCCCTCCCCCTCCGAGGTATAGGCTTCCTGCCCCTCCCCCTCCGAGGTATAGGCTTCCTGCCCCTCCCCCTCCGAGGTATAGGCTCCCTGCCCCTCCCCCTCCTATACTCTCCTCTGTAGGTATAATTCTGTGGGCCTAATTTAGATAATGCAGGTCATAATAAGATAATCGGAAAAGTCAGCATTTGCCCCAGCGCTGCCACACCACTTTCAAAGCAGCAGCACCCAACAGGCCAGTAACTTCTCAGCACATTTTTGCGTTCCAGTTCCCACATTTACCTGCTCTTTCGCAGTCTATCATTGACAACCATTGATGACTAGACGCAGAAAGTTGTGCTGTTTGTATTTGAGCAATATGATTGGCTGTTCATTCAAGCGCCACTACGCTCCGGCGAATCACAACTTCTCGAGCAGTACAGAAGTTGATAGCTACGTTCACAAAGCGCACTCGAGCTGTCCTGAACAAAACGAAGTGCCCATCAATCTACTCGCTGAGCTTATTTATTTTAGGGAAAGTGATTTACAAAAGTAAACCTTCAATAGTGAACATACTAGCAATATGCTGTCTATTGTTGATAGTCTGCTAAAAGAAAGCTACAAAATACCTTTTTATCATTAGTCTTGGCTAACTCACTGTAGCCAGGTCCATATCTCTTTTGGAACGCAATTGTCTTAAAGGGGCAGGGTCCTATTTTACGACGTTAAAATTATTCACGTAGCTGAATTATATTAAACAGCTATTTAATATAATCATCATAATAACCAAATGTAGCCTATTAATAGCTACACATAGAGAGAAAGCATGCCAACCTATAGGCTCTGCATGACCCCAATGTATTTAAAAACCACACCATGTCCAACACCAAGTTAATATTGGACCCTGTCATAGCCCAGAGTTTTACCTGACCAGGTCTTGAGATCAGGAAAAACTCCAGGCGCCAGAAAAGACACATACAAATTTTGACAAACCACTATTGAACCTGCCACCTCTGTCCAGCGCTTCAAGCCACGCCTCCTCCTACATCCTCTCTCGCTCTCTCCCCGCCCTTACGATGTCTGTCGCATCTCGCGTCCCATCACGCATGTAAACAACTAGCTTGCCGGCTCCCTATAGCAAGCTGCTCAATTCGTACTGAATGGTGAACTAATTTAATGAGCTAATGTTTTGTTGTTGTTGTTCGAACCGGAACGGAATGAAAAAAATAGTGGTTCTGTTCCGAAGGACATTATTGGAAAATAGTTCCAAACCTTGCTGTACAGTACTGACAATACAGTCTGAATGTAGGTTTTACCATATAAATATAATCTATAGAAGGGGCTTAGAGTCTCTAACCCTGGCAATCTGACTGGTAAACTCATGGGTATTCATTCTATACGTTCTATTTCATTCTATACATTCTATTTCATTCTATACATTCTATTTCATTCTATACATTCTATTTCATTCTATACGTTCTATTTCATTCTATACATTCTATTTCATTCTATACATTCTATTTCATTCTATACGTTCTATTTCATTCTATACATTCTATTTCATTCTATACATTCTATTTCATTCTATTCATTATATTTCATTCTATTCATTCTATTTCATTCTATACATTCTATTTCATTCTATTCATTCTATTTCATTCTATACATTCTATTTCATTCTATACATTCTATTTCATTCTATACGTTCTATTTCATTCTATACATTCTATTTCATTCTATACATTCTGTTTCATTATATACATTCTATTTCATTCTATTCATTCTGTTTCTAAGGGCTAGACCCCGTAGGCTGCTTCTCTTTGCCAACAGTTGTTTTTAGTCGACTCTGCCAACATTCCACATAAATGGAGGTTCTCAGAGCAGAGCCATTGAAGCTGTGGAGGTCCAGTTCAGTATGAAAGGCTGGGACTACTTTGTAATTATTACTGTTTAGAACATGACGGACATCTTATTGTTTCCTGAAGTTGGCAACATCACCCACAACACAGCCGGGGTATTTGCCAGGGAAAGTCTTTCCTCCCTTCTACAATGATACTTGGCCACACATGACCTAATATAGGACATGACTCACTACGACCCACTAGGGTTACATGGTTATACGCCAAGCAGCACCAGCGATGCGTCAGTCTGATATGTTCTCTGTTTCTTCTCCTCTCCTCCCTCTGGCTCCAGAGGCCAAGTCGTGCGAGGACATCCAGTGCAGCGCGGGGAAGAAGTGTCTGTGGGACAGTAGGATGAGCCGAGGCCGCTGCTCCCTCTGTGAGGAGGCGTGTCCGGAGAGCCGGACGGACGAGGCGGTGTGTGCCAGTGACAACACCAACTACCCCTCAGAGTGTGCGATGAAGCAGACCGCCTGCTCTCTGGGAACGCTCCTGGAGGTTAAGCATTCAGGATCTTGCAACTGTAAGTAATCACCACAGCAAAAGACAATTCCATGTTCTTTCCCAACAACAATCCCTCCCTCGTCTCATTTTGAGCCCCCCGCCCCTGCAAACTCCCAATCTGCCCCCCCCCCCCCCGCCCACCCACCCGGCACAGCTCAGCTCAGCTTACGCATCTGAAAGGACTTGAGAATGGGAGAACTTGCATGATTTTGTCTGTGTTGCTGGCTTCTCTAACAAACAAAAAATAATAATAATCTGAAAAAAACAAACGAAAAAGTAAAAAAATATATATATATATATCAACAGGTAAGGACAGTTCAAAAGAGAACCATTTTTTTGGCAGTCGTCGAGATGCTAACTTCATAAAACTAACAAGAGACTAACTTTTGCAGTTAGAAAAGTCGTGGTGTTTAACATCTAGCTTGTGGTCGTAATCTCATAGTGATCTGTTGTAACCTTGCAGTTTATTTTTTTATTGTCATAGTTTTTTATTTATTTTTTATCTAGACAGACACATAATGGTAATATCTTTACAGCTTCTACATTCCATGGTCACATTGCTAATTTCATGTTAATCATGCATTATGTTTTTGCTTTTTGGCTGTAATCAATCAAATAATAATGCGCTATGTCTGTAACGGTATACACCGCTCTGCTAACATGTAATATGAATCAGAATGAAAACCGTTGCATACATTCATATAAGTGCATAAGGTGATTGCGGCTCAGTTGGTAGAGCACGGCGCTTGCAACGCCAGGGTTGTGGGTTAGTTTCCCACGGGGGGGGGGGGGGCAGTATGAAATTGTATGCACTCACTAACTGTAAGTCGCTCTCTGGATAAGAGCTTCTGCTAAATGACTAAAATTTAAAAATGGTAAATTGATGCCAATTTAGCTAAGAAGATTTAAGGTACACCGTAACACATAGACTACCTGTTTCTACCAGTATTTTGAGCCATTCCTCCTTAAGTAAAGTGCTCACTAAACTGGGGCTTCCTGCCTTCAAACTGTCACAAAAAATAGCCTCAAGGAGATGATAGAAGTTACATTCCAAGTCGCCATATGTCAAAGAATGTCTGATGAAATCATTTCATTTTCATCCTGATGAATAAATCTGGATATCTTCCACCTACACTACATGATTATATTATTGTTCGACTGACTACATTTAACGTCAATGTGCCTTATTGAGGTGGATCACAACTCCTCTGAAGGGACCGTTAGCCACGATCACCTCACGAGAGAAGCGTTTACACTAGAAGCAGAAGTAGCAGAACAGCGCTCCCTTATCTCTCCTCCGTCTCTTTCTGCTTTTTTGTAGAAAATGTACGTGTTCTATCCGTCTATCTGTACTGACTGCTGTGTGTGCTGATTGTAGCAAATGTTGTCTATCAGAATATATATATATATATATATATATAAAAACAAACGAATCCCTTTTGGATTTGATGAGGGACTGTCTGTTTGTTGTTGCCTGTGTGCTTTTATTTTATTTTTTTACATTTACAAAATCAAAGCTGTGCGGTTGGCCTGGCTCGTGTTCCCGCTTGATAGGGGTCACATGTCAAACTGCTGTGACCCAGAGAAACACTCCACCCAATGGCAGCAACTGTACCGTGTCTGAGACAAAAGGAGACTTAAAAAAAAAAAAAAACTAGAAAGCCATTGAACACCTCATATCCCCCCCCCCCCATAAGTATGGCATGGATAACTCAGTGCATCGTAGACTGCCAAGTCCCCTCTCTCCCCTGAAACATAGCAACACCAGCAGGCTTTTCTGGGGCTTTTGAGAACATTCACTGACTATTGTTCTGCTGCGTTGCTGCTGTGCTCCTTATTCATACAACGGCTATCATATATTCTCCCATCTAGCTATAACAGAAGACCCTGAGGAAGAGGAGGAGGAGCAGGAAGATCAGGACTACATGGTTCACATCCACCTGACCTCCTTATTGGATGGATAGGCTGTCTATCATATCCACCTGTCCTCCTTATTGGTTGGATAGGCTGTCTATCATATCCACCTGTCCTCCTTATTGGATGGATAGGCTGTCTATCATATCCACCTGACCTCCTTATTGGATGGATAGGCTGTCTATCATATCCACATGCTCTCCTTATTGGTTGGATAGGCTGTCTATCATATCCACATGCTCTCCTTATTGGTTGGATAGGCTGTCTATCATATCCACATGCTCTCGTTATTGGTTGGATAGGCTGTCTGTCTGTCTAGCTGCCTGCCTGGACCAGTCCTAGGGCCAGGGATCATGTTGTCCATACTGTACAGTACATATGTGTATGCGTATTTATACATATAGTTCAGTTCTGCTAGAAGTTTTATTTATACTGTTTTTATGTGTTTTTATAATTTATACATTTCCAATGTTCAGGATGACTATGTGCCATGTTATTGTGTTACCACTTGTTTCTATTTTGTATTATTATTTTTTATTATGAAGAAATATATTTCTCCAAAGAGAAGCAGTGTTATTTATTGAGTAAAGTATCCGTCTCCTTTCTGCAAGCTGTAATTGGTTTCATGCTTCCCCTGAGCTGTACTAACCTGCTTATGTTCTCACTGTCAGATATCTTTTTATTAACACAGATGTTTATCGTTCACACATTAATGCATGTTTAGCCTACAGTGTGTTTATTTATTGGGGGGATCTATCTTATCTGTCAATCATTTATGTACAGAAATGTTTCTGCTTTTTGTTAACACGTCATTATAACTCGCCAAAGGGACAGGGGTTTGGGGTCAATTCCAAATTGACTTCCAGTCAATTCAGAAAGTAAACCAAATTCCAATTCCAAATGTTCCTAATTGAAAATCATTTTTTAGAGAATTGGAATTTCAGTGTAATTTCCTGAATTGACTGGAATTTAAAATGGAATTGACCACAACCACCCTGCAAAGGGATTCTCTCAAGGGTTCTGTAAAGGTAAAGGTGCTTTACACGGTGTAGCATGCTGATAGCAGCCAGGTCAAAAGATCTGTATGCGCTTTTGCCTACTCCGTTATTAGTTGTCATGACAATTCCATTAGGAGTTGGCAAGAGAGCAGAAACAGCCTGGCAACCAAGCTACAGTAACAGTCTGAATAGGTGCCAACTCCTCTAACGCTGTGTTCATAACCAAGTGGGAAGGTGGTATTTACCACATACGACTGGGGGAAAAAAATCCACTTGAACGCCCCTCCAACTGGTAATTACTAGTGAGGAAACTCGTCTATCATCCTGAGCTCCTACTTCTGCCACATTCTGACCTCTGACGTCACCTACTAAGGAAATGACTTCAGTAACAGCATTTTTTCATCCGTTAAATACAACAACAAAACATATAAATAGCAATCTATTCCTGTTTTTTGAACACTTTAATTTTATTTAGAAGCATGATAGCAGTACTTTTAGTTTACGGTTGACGCAGCTTGTTTGTCATTAGCCAATCGTTTTTTTCTCGATGAGTCAAAGCATGTAAATGCATCCAACTGGTATTTAAGACTTCACAACTGGTAATTTCCACCTTCCCCACTTGGTTATGAACGCAGCATTAGTTTACTCCTCTACAATGTGTTTCCCCCGGTGGAGATGTCTGTCTAACCCAGACAAACGTAAACTCAGCAGCAGTGTTTTATTTTGTACAACGTTCAGAACAGAGATGGGGTTTTTTTGGGACAACACTTGATTTTGTCAAAATGTGGCATGAAAATGTGTGTGTGTGTGTGTGCTGCCAGTGTTTTGCTCCATATTGCTCTTGCAGAGCTCACCTGACTAGGGGGCTAGACAGCAGCACATGGACACTGTATCAAAACCCTCATCACACTTTGCTTTTCTCGCCACGCTGTTGTTCTTTTCAGAATGCATTTTCATTTTCAAAAATCGCAAGAGAAATACAAAATTCTGTTATAAGTATATAGTTCAGTATTTCTGTTATGTAAATGTCATATGTACATACAAAGTCGGATATTTTGTACAGATATGAAGAGTAAAACAATAAACTTTTTTTTTTTTTTTCCTTACATGTTTGTCGTTTTCTGACCTCCCTGAGGAGACTCAAATCAACACTGTCTTTGATATACAACGTATTAGATATTTTACAATCACTGACACCGAAACACCCTAAAGTATTTCAACAAAGAATTCAACACCATGTCATGCACTGATCCATAACTTGGGCCATTTAAGAAATTACATGAACTACAAGCCCTATGAAATGTGTCCCATAGAAGTATTGATTAACAGCAGATGATTACAGAGTATTGTCCGTTGTTTATTGGTAATGCTATTGAAAGGCAGTAGCTTAGGAGTGCTGATCTAGGATCAATTTATCATTTTAGATCATAATTCATACGATTGTATGGATGGATCCTAGATAAGCACTCCTACCTACTCTGATACATGGGGCCCAGATCACACTTACTTTGTGGTGTGCTTTTTTGTTTATATATTATATTAGGAGGTGTGTCTGTAAGAGGTTGGTCCTAGCCAGCAGAACCATGGGGTTGGTCCTAGCCAGCAGAATCTTGGGGTTGGTCCTAGCCAGCAGAACCATGGGGTTGGTCCTAGCCAGCAGAACCATGGGGTTGGTCCTAGCCAGCAGAACCATGGGGTAGGTCCTAGCCAGCAGAACCATGGGGTTGGTCCTAGCCAGCAGAACCATGGGGTTGGGCCTAGCCAGCAGAACCATGGGGTTGGTCCTAGCCAGCAGAACCATGGGGTTGGTCCTAGCCAGCAGAACCATGGGGTTGGTCCGAGCCAGCAGAACCATGGGGTTGGTCCTAGCCAGCAGAACCATGGGGTCGGTCCTAGCCAGCAGAACCATGGGGTCGGTCCTAGCCAGCAGAACCATGGGGTTGGTCCTAGCCAGCAGAACCATGGGGTTGGTCCTAGCCAGCAGAACCATGGGGTTGGTCCTAGCCAGCAGAACCATGGGGTTGGTCCTAGCCAGCAGAACCATGGGGTTGGTCCTAGCCAGCAGAACCATGGTGTCGGTCCTAGCCAGCAGAACCATGGTGTGTGTCTGTAAGAGGTTGCAATTCTTTGTTGAGAGAAATATGTGGGTGGAAACCCTGAGGTCCTGGGAGGTGGCTTTTCTCCTTCTTCTTTTTCTTCTTGCATTACATTTACAACGATTAATAAGTGCCGATCTCAGATCAGTTTGGCCTTTTAGTTAATGAATACAATTATAGTCCATCGGGAAGGGACCTGATCCCAGATCAGCACTCCTACTCTGAGACTCCCTCTTTGTTAAGGAGTCAAGTCAAGTTTATTTGTCATATGCACAGGATACACATGGTGTACGTAAAAATGTATGCACGCATGACTGTAAGTCGCTTTGGATAAAAGCGTCTGCTAAATGGCATATTATTATTAGTATTACACAGTACAATGAAATGCTGACTTGCAGGTTCACCTCTGAACAACGCGACAATAATAAGAACTAGATGGTCACTTTACAAGTGAGGCTTGCTTTAACTCTTCACAAGTAGTTTTGTGGTTATGAAAGAAGTTTAAAAAATGTTACTTTACAATTTAAAGCAAAGCAGTTGCATATAGTCAAAGTAAAATTTAGTAAAATAAATGGTCTGATTACTTTGATAGAGTACTATATAAACCTTATTACTTTGGATTGTGGGCAGTTAGATCACAGAAATATCTAAACATTTTAGTCATTTAGCAGACGCTCTTATCCAGAGCGACTTACAGGAGCAATTAGGGTTAAGTGCCTTGCTCAAGGGCACATCGAAATATTTTTACACCTAGTCGGCTCGGGGATTAGAACCAGCAACAACGCTCTTAACCACTAAGCTACCTGCCGCCAGTTGTTGTGTGTGAAAACTGAAAGAATAAAGACAGGACAGAGATATAAAGGTATAAAAGGCAGGGTCACGTGGACAACACTCTTAGGAAAGCAAAGAAACTCTCCATCATTCATGCTGTGGGTTTCAGATAAATAAATTCACGATTTACTTTAGTAAAACGTTCAGTGTAAATTAAGTTTGAGTTCAGTTGAATAATGATGTAATTATTAGAAAGTTTTAGGCTAGTATTTGGGGAGAGAAATACGATGGTGCATCTAGTGATGACAGCTCTTAAAAATTATTTTTGTGGTAGTTGAAGAACTACGTAGAATAGGTTTGTATGTAGACCTACTGATAGCTAGCTGTGGTTCCATCTAATGAATAAACTATTTAGGCTAACAGTGATCACTGAAAAGTACATTTCCTGAAGAAAATATGGTGTGCTTGCTAGCTTGTTTTAAAAGTATGTATGGTTTTGAAACAAGTTATAGTAGTGGTAGTGACTGCAGTAGTAATGGTGGTGACTGGTTATAGTTTAAAAGTAGGCAGATGACAAGATTGATTTATTGGTTTGTTGATAGGATAGGATAGCCTGAGCATGACCCACAGGCCCTAGTTTTGTCACACCTGGACTACTGCCCAGTCATATGGTCAAGTGCCACAAAGAGGGTCATAATGACCATCGTTATGTTTGGAGGAAAAAGGGGGCAGCTTGCAAGCCGAAGAACACCATCCCAACCGTGAAGCACGGGGGTGGCAGCATCATGCTGTGGGGGTGCTTTGCTGCAGGAGGGACTGGTGCACTTCACAAAATAGATTGGCATCATGAGGAAGGAAAATGATGTGGACATATTGAAGCAACATCTCAAGACATACGTCAGGAAGTTAAAGCTTGGTCGCAAATGGGTCTTCCAAATGGACCATGACCCCAAGCATATTTCCAAAGTTGTGGCAAAATGGCTTAAGGACAACAAAGTCAAGGTATTGGAGTGGCCATCACAAAACCCTGACCTCAATCCTATAGAAAATGTGTGGGCAGAACTGAAAAAGCGTGTGCGAGCAAGGAGGCCTACAAACCTGACTCAGTTACACCAGCTCTGTCAGGAGGAATGGGCCAAAATTCACCCAAATTATTGTGGGAAGCTTGTGGAAGGCTACCCGAAACGTTTGACTCAAGTTAAACAATTTAAAGGCAATGCTACCAAATACTAATTGAGTGTATGTAAACTTCTGACCCACTGGGAATGTGATGAAAGAAATACAAGCTGAAATAAATCATTCTCTCTACTATTATTCTGACATTACACATTCTTAAAACAAAGTGGTGATCCTAACTGACCTAATACAGCGAATCTCTACTAGGATTAAATGTCAGGAATTGTGAAAAACTGAGTTTAAATGTATTTGGCTAAGGTGTATGTAAACTTCCGACTTCAACTGTAGGTATGGGTAAAGTGATTAGGCAACAGGATAGATAATTAACAGTAGCAGCAGCATATGTTATGAGTCAAAAGAGTTAGTGCAAAAGGGTCAATGCAGATCGTCCGGGTAGCAATTTTTTGTAGGACTAGAAAAAAATGCCTGGAACGTAAAATAACGTTATTAACCGGTTCCCATGCTTTTAAAATAACAGTTCTCAGAGTTCCCAGTGTTCCCAGAGTTCCCAGGCCCCGGAGCCTGAGCTGAGTATTTGAGTTTTTGAAGGATTATTTTTGTTAATTATTTTTGAAGTGTGTGTGGATACATGCTAATTTTCCGTTCCCTGTGTTGAGTTTACTTTTCTTTTGTAAATGTTTTACCCCCGTCCAGTTCCAATACACATTTTAAGTGGAAGAAGAAGAAGAAGAAGAAGAAGAAGAAGAAGAAGAAGAAGAAGAAGAAGAAGAAGAAGAAGAAGAAGAAGAAGAAGAAGAAGAAGAAGAAGAAGAAGAAGAAGAAGAAGAAGAAGAAGAAGAAGAAGAAGAAGAAGAAGAAGAAGAAGAAGAAGAAGAAGAGAAGAAGAAGAAGAAGAAGAAGAAGAAGAAGAAGAAGAAGAAAAAGAAGAAGACGAAGAAGAAGAACTGTACAGCAAGTGTTGTATGCAGAAGCAGTGAAGAGAATGGTGGCGGAAGATGGATACAGGGTGAGGGATACTGAGAGGATTCCTGTGAGTAGGCAGAGGTCAAAAGAGAGTGATGGGAAGGAATATGTGCTTCAGTAAGGTGGGCTTTTTTTTTTAGCATTTATAGCCATGGTTGTCAATTGTTCTGCAGAAATGGATCGGAAGTCAAAGAAAATAGAGGTTCTGGTGGCAGCGGCAGAGAAGTACTTGGGATTGCGGGGCTTTACTGCAGAACAGTTGCAGGGGGTGTTGAGTGGTAGTGTTCTGTCCCCTTAAACCGTTGGTCTGGGGTAGGATTAGATAGGGTTAAATAGTGGAATGGGGTGGTGTTTTTATTTGACAGGGCTAATAGTTGGCAGGGCAATTTTCCTTTTCCCTTTTCCCAGTATTGTATTACCGTATCAAGAATTTAATGTAGGTAGGCAGTGAATGGCCTCACACACCAGTACAGTAGGTGGCGGTATATGCAGCTAAAAGTTGGATGCGATCCGCCAAACAAATCCTAAAGAAGAAGAAGACGGCTACTGCTACAAAGCCCAGGAGTAGTCGGTCGGTCGGTGGTGGTTGAAAAGTGGGAACAAGCTGTATCTTTGTTTGTTTGTTTGTTTGTTTGTTTGTTTGTTTGTTGGTGGATTTGGCACAACTGTACTGTGATTGGGGTCGGCATGGCGGACAGTTCAGATGGTAGCATTAGGGCAATTGATATTGATGATAAGACCAGTGATGATCAGCTATTTACACATGTTGTAAATGGGAGGAACAGGACTAAGAGAAATCACAATGAGGGTGATGGAGCGATGAATACTGCTGGATGAGGGTGATGGAGGGATGAATACTGCTGGAGAAACAATGAGGAGTGTAGAGAGTAAACCTGTAAAGGACAACTCTAGACAAAGAAGTTGGAGTAGAAGGTTATACAGTTATGGTAGTAACTTTTGAGGGTAGACAAAATATAGTTCCTTGGTGGACCTGACGTATGTAATAAGGCCATCAACGATCATGATAATGCTTTTAAAACGTTTAAGAATAATTTGACATCTGATAGCATGATAGTCTTTCAGAAAAACTGAGCGTTGGTTAGGAAAGTCGTTAAGAACGCAAAGAAAGGTGCATGGTGGGAACTCTGTTCTTCTGTAAGAAGGGAAATAACCGGGGGGATGTTAAAGAGGATGATGCGGAAAGGAAAGACAGTACAGATACCTGATACCTGTGTTAGCTGAGGAAGACGTTATGGCTGACAGTATAGATAGATACCTGATACCTGTGTTAGCTGAGGAGGATGTTATGGCTGTTTCAAACAAAGAAAAAGCAGACACTCTAGGAAGAGCTTTTGTAGCAGTGCATGAAGTTGACAATCTAAGTGATGAATGTAAAATACGTAAGGAAGAACAACTAAGAATGCATGAAGATGTATACCGTAAGAAGTGTGAATACTGGAGAATCACTGGATGCCGAATTCATTATGTTTGAAATAACGAGGGCATTGGAGGGGTGTGGTTGCATTGCTTCAGGTGAGGATCGATTTATGCTACATTATGTTTAAACATCTGCCTACGGAAGTCTTGGGAAAGATTTTAAGTTTATTTAGCATTAAATATGTAGGACAGGAGTGCTACCATCAGGATGGAATCGTGCTGTTGTTTTGCCATTTGTGAAGCCTGGTAAAGATCCATCCAGTCCTGCTACTTATAGACATATTGCGCTTACATCAAAAAAAAAAAAACTAATGGAAAAGTTGATTGATGTATTATCTGGAACATAGGGGATTATTAAATCCATACCATAGTGGATTCAGAAATGGAAGGACTACCCTTGATGCATTAGTTAAAGTTAGAAACTGACCAAAGCTTTGGCAATGAAGGAAGTGATGTCAATAGTATATTTTGAAATTGAAAAAGCATATGATACAATGTGGCGGGAAGGTCTACTTCTTAAATGGAATGGAATGGGTAATAGTGGGAGAATGTATATCTGGATTATGGATTTCTTGTTTGACCGAACCTTCCAGGTAAGGGTGGGGATCGGAGTTATCAAGAGAATATGATGTGGAAAACGGAACTCCACAGGGTAGTGCCATTAGTCCTATCTTATTCACGTTGATGATTGATGATATCTTTGGCGATATCGGTCAGGGTACTAGGGGTGGCGTTACATGCAGATGATGTTGCCGTTTGGAAAAGGGGAAGTAATATTCCTTATGGAACAGACAAAGTGCTGTTTTAACAGTAGAGGTATGGTCCTTATGATGGGGTTTCAACGTATCTGTATCTACAGTAAATCTTGTTGTTCGCTAACAAAAAGATTAAGGAAGATGTCAGTGTTTAATTATATGGAGAATGAATGGAAAGGCTAACAGAATTTAAGTATTTGTGGCTTTGGTTTGATGAAAAGCTGGAGACTAAATGTAAAAAAGTATTGCATCTTATGAGGACAATAGTTGGTCACGACTGGGGGGGGGGGGAGAGAGGCCTTCAGGTCTTTACTGAATATTTATCGTACTTTGATGAGATCGTCTATAGATTATGGGTGTATATGGTTCTGCAGCTTTTTCATCGCTGTTGCGCCTCAATAGGATGCAAGCGAGGGCACTCAGGATGTGCGATGGTGCATTTAAAACTACACCGGTTGAGGCTTTACGAGTAGATACTGGGGAAATGTCACTAACCCTTAGAATAATTTCCTGTAGTCCCTATAGTCCCCTGTAGCTCAGTTGGTAGAGCATGGCGTTTGCAACGCCAGGGTTGTGGGTTCGATTCCCACGGGGGGCCAGTATGAAAAAAGAAATACAAATGTGTATGCACTCACTGACTGTAAGTCGCTCGGGATAAGAGTGTCTGCTAAAATGACTAAAATGTAAGAGTTAAGCTAGCCCTGGCATTCTGGGCACGACTGACGGGTAGTACGGTAGATCATCCTACACTGACAGTATTGGAAGACTGTTGGGAATATGAACGGAATCAAAGGAGGGGTTTTTGGCCCAGAGATTGGAAAAAAAGGGTTTGATGAATATGGACTCAGAGATATTGTTAAAGGGCCATCTGTGGCAATAGGAAATGTGCCACCGTGGTTTTATACAAGACCACATGTTGGTCTTAGCCTGATAGAAGAATAGAAACAGTGTTGTGAAGAAGATCATGTAGGAACAATAGTGGATCAATATATTAGTAATCAGTTTTATTCGTTCCTTGCGGTGTATACAGATGGTTCAAAGGAAACCATGAATGGGAAGACAGGACCAGGTGTATTTATTCCTGAGTTCCATGTCAATCTATGCAAGAGACTGACTAATGATTTATCTGTATATTCAACAGAAATGGTTGCGATAATTGTTGGATTGCAATGGATAGAGGAGGCGCAACCAAGAGGAGTAGTAATACGTTTGGACTATGCATCAGTTTTGAAAAGTTTAAGATCTGGGAAGTCAGAACGTGAGGATTTATGGTTAGAAATAATGATGCGGTTGTTGGGGGTTACAAAAAAAATGATATTGAAATTCAGTTCTGTTGGATTCCGGCTCATACAGGAGTGAATGGACATGATATACTATATATAATAGCAAAAAGAGCAGAGAAAAATAATATTGTAGATATACAGGTGCAGTTGGGTAGATGGGAAATTAAAAACATTGGTTCTGAAAAATAGGTTAGATTGCTGGCAGAGACAATGAGATGAAAGTAGTAAGGGCAGACATTTTATAGTACAAGGAAATCCGTACTGGATATAGTGTCATATAATGGGAACAGAAGGGAGGAGGTTATGCTGTGTAGGATGAGATCAGGGCATACGGGATTGAATTCCTCTTTGAAAATTGATAGGGAAACATGGTACTGGAAATGTGTAATGGATGTATGGTAGAGGAACACGTATTATTATTTTGTGAAATGTATGACGTAGAAAGGGAGAGGTTGTTTTACAGGGTCAGAGGGGTTGGATGGAATTGGGGAGTGGGTGGTATTTTGGGTGGGGGTGATGATGGGAGTAGTGAGGTTTGAAGGGAATTATTTTATTTTATTGGAAATTCAGGGTTAGTTTAGAGAATGTAGTGGTATAGATAGACCGGCCACACACTCCAGTACAGTAGGTGGCGGTGTACGCACCTGTCATTTGGTTGCGATTCGCCAATAAAACTTAAAGAAGAAGAAGAAGAAGCCCTGTAGTAGCGCTTTTTGTTTTTGTACCTTCTCGGACTCCGTACAGATTAGCTGTTGACAGAATCATGGCGTCTTCAATGTCACTTCTAGGTTTGGGACGTGTTTCCCTGCTAAATACAGCCACTAAAGTATTCCTGAATCCCGTCAGGTAATGAGGATTTTTATTTTACTACATTTCTGTAGCCATATTTCTGTGGCAGAACGAGGTTCTAACTTCCTATCCGCCGTAACAGGCCAGTGTTAGCGTGCTTACGCTTGTGTCATTGGTTTACTTTAGTTAGCTAGCTATTTAGCTTAGCACAAACAACAACACAAAAGTTACGTTTCATTATGTGTTCTTGAGATATTTATAGTGATAATGAGTATGGATGTATGGTTTTGTGAAAGGCAGTTTAAGTATGTTATAGCTAGTTAGGAGCTAATTGCTAGTGTCAACGTTAGCTAGCTACGTGTGTCCTTATTATTTGTTAGCTAGCTAGCTAGCAGCGAAGACAGCACAGTATGAAGATGGGCAGAAATTGCTTCAACAATAGAAATCCCTGATCACTTCAGTGGGTTAAAGCCAACTAGGGGGGAATACAAAAACCAGCTCCGACTGGGAAAACTCGCTTTGAACGGTCAGCCAACTCGGAATCCCAAGTCGGGACTCCGGCCTCTTTCTAGAGCTCCTTCTTTCCGACCTGAAGATCACAGAAGTCATGATTTGACCTCTTATTTTTCTGACTTCCCAGTTGTCCTGAAAGCAACAAAAGTAGTTTTTGACGAAAATGAAAACGTGTCAGTTTGTCACTTTCACGAGGTCTGAGTAATAACATGTTGAACTACTTAAGACATTGGCTCCAATCTAGTTTGTGCCTTTAGATTTGGAGAAAATGAACAACTATGAAGAATTTCACTTTTAATTGGGCGAGTTTGAATGCATCACTTTTGTCAAGTCAGTGACCAACTTTCAAAGTGTTGCATTATGGGGATAGAAATTGTCCGACTTGCGCCAATATGAGGACTGCATGAACTTTACAAAAATAATGTGATCAAAGGTCTTGACTGCAGTCGACTGCAAGTTTCTGCAGTTGCTCTTTACCAACTTCATCCTGCAATCATCACCTGCATTGTGGGAGGTTCCAGGGCCTAAAACTAACTGTTTTGTATACCAGCCACTGTGTTAATTGAAATGCATTCCAGGTGACTACCTCCATGAAGCTGGTTGAGAGAATACCAAGAGTGTGCAAAGCTGTCATCAAGGCAAAGGGTGGCTACTTTGAATAATCTCAAATATAAAATATATTCTGATTTAACACTTTTTTGGTTTCTACATGATTCCGTATGTGTTATTTCATAGTTTTGATGTCTTCATTATAATTCTACAATGTAGAAAATAGTTAAAATAAAGAAAAACCCTTGAATGAGTAGGTGTCCAAACTTGGTATTGTATATTAAGGCAGCACGTATCATTTCACTAACAATTGCTACCAAGACTTATTTCATCATGACATCAACGACAACATGCTCCTTATTTGACTGTAGCTAGTTTAGCCAGATGCAGCCTGTGAGGCGGGGGCTAATTTTGCAGCCAAACTGCTTCAAATAGGGGGATTAGCCTAGGTAGCTAGCTAGCTAAATGACAACCCTCAACTATTGCTTAATTCAAAAAGTAGGCTTCACCTCCGAGTTACATCTGTAGGCATTCATCGCTAGCGTGACCTAGCTAACTTAAGCTAGCTAGCCAACATGCGTTGTTTCTGACATCTCACGATCCTGCTTACTTTACATCTGCCAGATATTTAGCTAATGTAGCTAGCTAGGTAATAATGGTTTATGATAATTGCAGTTAGTTCATTATCTATCTAGCTAGCTAGCTAAACGCAGGTAGCTAGCTGGCTGCATTTTACACTTAGCTAGCTAGCTAGCTAGCTAACCAACTAGGCAGTTATCAAAGACACTCACTCGGCTCCTGACCAACTAGACATTGAGACTCCTCCTTACCTACTCCCATCTATATGTCGTCTTCTAGGTTCAAAACGATAAGTCTGTAGTCCGGTGCTTCATTGTCAAAAGAAACCAACTGGCACACTGCCATCTGGTGCAGCCAGGCAGTCGATGGCTCAGTGTTCCAAAAGTATTCACTTTATTCTATGTCAAGCCTGGACAACATTCTATTCATATTTTTATTGTGCGCGTGCAGCCCAGAATTGTATATTTTACATTTACATTTTACGTCATTTAGCAGACGCTCTTATCCAGAGCGACTTACATGAGCTAAGTTAAGTGCCTTGCTCAAGGGCACATCGACAGATTTTTCACCTTGTCGGCTCGGGGATTAGAACCAGCGACCTTTCGGTTACTGGCACAACTCTCTTAACCACTAAGCTACCTGCCGCCACCCTGTATATAAGCGATTATATATCCAATTTACAATGTTGGATAAAAAAAAAAAAATTAAGTGACAGATCAGATTTGCACACATATGGACTACTCATTATTGTATGTAAAAAAAAAAAAAAAAAGTGAAACATGGCCTTTAACTTAATAACAACTCAGCAAAACCTTAGCTAGCTAACTTAATTGTGTTAAGACTCACTCATCTCCGCTAGCGCCGTGATATTTGTCCCAGGCTGATGTGGTGTTGAGTCCCAGGTTGTGTAGGTCGTCAACCAGCAGGTCCGACCACCTGACTCAACTTTACTCTTGGGAGGTGCCAAATGCACTCATTAAAAATAACCTCTGTGATCTCCATCTGCCTACTGTCATAAACAGATTGTCTAATTATTATTATTGTGCATGTAAATGTACTCAATGTTTCCAGTTTCACTCTACATAAGAAAAGGGTGGTTCACGCCTTGCCATGGAAACATTCCTGAAAAACAATCATGCATTTTAAAATTGTATATTCAGTCAGAAGAACCCATAGTGTGAGCAACCGTGGCTGATTGATCATCTGTAGCCTACAGCCTGTACGTTGTCCCCAGACTTTGGGAGCGTTCCCTGCCGCTTCAGCTGGGTCGTATTCACTAGGAAGCAAACAGGCTGAAATGCCAAGGGACCTACCTGAATTTGTCCAATAAGAAACAATAGTTTTATTTTTCCGTTAAAGTTTTTGCTAGGCACTAATGAATATGACCCTGTTTCCTCTGAGGGCAGCGTTCAGTAGTCTTATTTAACCAGGCTATCAGCTGGCTGGCCTTCCATGGACTAACACCTTCCATGGACTAGTCTCCCGAGTGGCGCAGTGGTCTAAGGCACTGCATCGCAGTGCTAGCTGTGCCACTAGAGATCCTGGTTCGAATCCAGGCTCTGTCGTAGCCGGCCGTGACCGGGAGACCCGTGGGGCGGCGCACAATTGGCCCAGCGTCGTCCAGGGTAGGGGAGGGAATGGCCGGCAGGGATGTAGCTCAGTTTGAAGAGCATGGTGTTTTCAACACCAGGGTTGTGGGTTCGTTTCCCACGGGGGGCCAGTATGAAAAATATAATGTATGCACTCACTAACTGTAAGTCGCTCTGGATAAGAGCGTCTGCAAAATGTAAAATGATGAAAATGATGAACACAGACGGGCAATCTCCCTCCCTGGCTTGCTCCAGTCCCTGGCTGGGCACTGGGCACATTGCTGTTTCGTGACAAGCTAATAGCCAGTAGCCCATGTTGTTGTTCTCTCCTCAGTCCTTGCCCCACTGACTCAGTCGCCATGGTTTGACCAGGACTTTGTTGGCCGGCTAGGCTTCCTGGCTGTTTCATGACAAGCCAGCACGTTCACTACTCCACACAGAGCCACCCCAGTCCTTCTTCAGGCACTCGGTGGCGGTGAGCCGGGGACAGTTGGACGGTGAGCCAACATAAAGTGTGGTCTGTCGTCAACTCATCAGCAGACCTGGGTTCAAAGAGTATTTGATATCGTTCAAATACTTTTTGCTGGGCTTGTTTGGTGCAAAGGAACCAATTGAATAATTTGAACAGCCCAAACCCCGCCCATTTGGCATTCCAGGCAGGCTGGGGCAAATGCTCAAAGTGTTTAAAAGATGTCAAATATCGTTTGAACCCAGCAGGTCCGTCTGGTTAACAGGCAAGCAGGAGCCTGCCAGAAACTCACCAGACAGAACTAATGGGGAAGGAAAAGAATCCCCCTGTCTGTCCCGGCTCCTTTCACTTCCTCCCTCCTTTCTTCTTCTTCTCTGCTGAGTCCTCCAAGACAGTTCATTGTCTGGAAGTTCCTAACTTGTTTACGTAACGTTGTGCCTGGTGTCTGATTCTTTGCCATGACCCGTCTGTTCTAACTTCCTCCGTTTTGCCTGTTGCAGGTCGGTGAGCCTGACGGGATGGCGGCTGGCAGAGAAAGCGGGACAAGAGACGCAACTCATCACCGTGGACGAGAAGCTGGTGAGTAGTAGGCCACACGGAGCAGGAGCAGGAAATGTGTGCGTCTGGTCACGTGACTCTACTACTCGCGTGACGGCGTCCCAACTCTGCTCTCACGGTTTCCGTAACTCTGTGTGTCTCACGCCGTCCGCGTCTCATGGCATCAGTTGTGTGTTAGCCTAGTTCCGGCTGTATGAATGGAACAGATCAGTTGTTTGTAAAATATAATTGTGGAAGAATGATAAAGAGAGCCTCAGTTTTATTATGAATGAAAAATCTCATCAAACAGATTAGAAATGTCACAGCCTGTTTGACAGTCTCCTTTTTCTGAAGGTTGCCCCCCCCCCCCCCCCCCCCCCCCACACACATTAGATCATACAGAGCTCTCAAGTCAAAGGCTAATTTCATGTTTAGAGAAATCCAAGGGTCTTCACAGTCGTCCTTCTCATCTGTGAACCCTGATGTTTCCCCGTCCAGCAAAACCTCTGTAGCTCAGCTGGTAGAGCACGGCGCTTGTAACGCCAAGGTAGTGGGGTTCGATCCACGGGACCACCCATACACAAAAAAAATGTATGTACGCATGACTGTAAGTCGCTTTGGATAAAAGCGTCTGCTAAATGGCTTATTATTATTATTATTATTATTATTATTATTATTATTATTATTATTATAACTTGACGGTAACAGCACTCACTGTTTCCCCTAGTGGCTGGTTTCCACGTCCTCTGTTGCTCAGCTGGTAGAGCACGGTGCTTGTAACGCCAAGGTAGTGGGGTTCGATCCACGGGACCACCCCATACACAAAAAAATGTATGTACGCATGACTGTAAGTCGCTTTGGATAAAAGCGTCTGCTAAATGGCATATTATTATTATATTATTATGTATAACGTAACATAAACATTTGATAAGCAGTCTTAGACCTGCTTTGAACATAGTGGCTAGCTGTGTTACAAGAACATTTCATTTAACACTGCAGGTGAAGTAATGGGGAGATGGTGGATGTAAGTGGATTGATGTTGTGGTCCTTCCCAGACCAGAGCCACCCTGGCACAGACAGACGAGCCTTTGGCTGGGCTACGTCCAAATGGCACCCTATTCCCTATGGGTCAAAAGTAGTGCACTATATAAGGAATTGGGATACCATTTAGAAGCAGCCTCTGTCTCTCTCTCGCTCCTCAGTCCTCACAGCAGGAGACAGAAGAGGAGAAAAGGGCCCCCAAATAATGAATTTGGTGGGAGGGGGGGAACCTCCTGCCACTCGCATTCATTCTCATGCAGTTGACGGCGCTTCAGCAGAGAGAGAAGCTTAAAGGGGCAGTCTGCAGTTGAAATAATAAATCGTTTTTTCCCCAACACTGTTTCAATAAAAAGCTGAGAAATGTAACCTCAAATTCATACACAGAGCTATGGCTGAAAGGACATCATATATGATATGATATCAACATTATAGTTCCAACCATGCTCTGAGACTATATAAAACAAGCTTCTGTTTTGGGTTCTGACGTGGTACGACAGTTGAGCTAAGCTCATCATGCATTTGTTTATAAGTTGTATTCTTTAAGAATCAATGGGCAGATATAATTCATTTATAAGTCAAAACATGGATGTAGCAACTGCAGATGTACCCTTTTAATGCTCAGCCAGACTGGCCAGAGAGAGAGAGAGGCCCCTCAGACGGACAGGAGGATAAACTGGGACTGGCCCCTCAGACGGACAGGAGGATAAACTGGGACTGGCCCATCAGACATGATTTTTTTTCTCCATTTGAGTCAGTTAGCAGACACTCTTATCCAGAGTGAATCACAGTTAGTTAATTCATCTTAAGATAGCTAGGTGGGGACAACCACATATCACAGGCATAGTAAGTACACTTTTTCTCAAAGTAGTTATCAGCAAAGTCAGAGCTAGAAAGGTGGGGAGTGGAGGGGTCAAGTGTTGGTTCAGGAAAGTTTTTACATATATTTTTATTTTTTGATATATGTGGTGGGTCGAGGTGAAGAGGGGGATTATTTAAGATACTATTGGAAGAGGTAGGGTTTCAGGTGCTTTCGGGAAGATGGGCAGGGACTCTGCTGTCCTAGCTTCAGGGGGATGCTGGTTCCACCATTGAGGTCCCAGGACAGAGATTAGCTTTGACTGGGCTGAGCGGGAGCTGCCCTCCTGTAGGGGTGGGAGGGTCAAGAGACCAGAGGTGGCAGAACGGAGTGCTCGGGTTGGGGTGTAGGGTTTGAGCATAGCCTGAAGGTAGGGAGGGGCAGTTCCTCTTGCTGCTCTGTAGGTAAGTACCATGGTCTTGTAGTGGATGTGAGCTTCGACTGGAAGCCAGTGGAGTGTGGGAGGAGCAGGGTGACATGAGAGAACTTGGGAAGGTTGAAAACCAGGCGGGCTGCAGCGTTCTGGATAAGTTAGAGGGGTTTGATGGCACAGGCGGGGAGCCCAGCCAACAGCGAGTTGCAGTAGTCCAGACGAGAGATAAGTGCCTGGATTAGGACCTGCGCTGCTTCCTGTGTGAGGTAGGGTGGTTCTCTACGGATGTTGTAGAGCATGACCCTGCAGGAGCGAGTCACTGTTTTGATGTTTGCCGAGAACGACAAGGTGTTGTCCAGGGTCACGCCAAGGTTCTTTGCACTCTGGGAGGGCGACACTGGAGTTGTCAACCGTGATGGAGAGGTCTTTGAGCGGGCAGACCTTCCCCGGGAGGAAGAGCAGTTCCGTCTTGTTGAGTTTGAGTTGGTGGGTCGACATCCAAGCTGAGATATCTGCCAGGCACGCAGAGATGCGTGTCACCACCTGGGTGTCAGAAGGGGGTAAAGGAGAAAAGTAGTTGAGTGTCATCCTCAAAGCATTGATAGGAGAGAACATGTGAGGATATGATGGAGCCGAGTGACTTGGTGTATAGAGAGAAGAGGAGAGGGCCTAGAACCGAGCCCTGGGGGACACCAGTAGTGAGAGTATGTGGTGCTGACACAGATCCTCTCCACGTCACCTGGTAGGAGCGGCCTGCCAGGTAGGATGCAATCCAAGGATGGCAGAGCCTGAGACACCCAGCCCTGAGAGACACCGGGATCTGGTGGTTCCCGGTGTCTGAAGGCAGCGGATAGATCTGGAAGGATGAGACCAGAGGAAAGTGAGTCAGCTTTGGCAGTGCGGAGAGCCTCTGTGAGACAGAGAAGAGTAGTCTCGGTTGAGTGACCCGTCTTGAAGCCTAACTGGTTAGGCTCAAGATCGTTCTGCGAGAGATAACGAGAGAGTTGATCAGAGACGGCACGCTCAAGTGTTTTGGAAAGAAAAGAAAGAAGGGATCCCAGTCTGTAGTTGTTGACGTCAGATGAGTCAAGTGTTGGTTTCTTGAAGAGGGGAGCGACTCGGGCCATTTTGAAGTCAGAGGGGACACAGCCAGTGGTCAGAGATGAGTTGATGAGGGAAGTGAAGAATTGGAGAAGGTCTCAAGAGATGGTCTGGAGAAGGGAGGGGGTCGTGCGGGCAGGTTGTTGGGCGGCCAGACCTCACTACTCACAGCTTTTCATCTGGAGAAAGAGGTCAAGGCGTAGGATAGTTATGTGTGAGTGGGACCAGTGGACTCAATAGGCTTTAGTGAATGACGAGCCGATGACGTCAACCTTATTTTCAAAGTGGTTGACAAAGTCATCCGCAGAGAGGAGGGGGTGGGGGGGGATTAAGGAGGGAGGATAAGTTGGAAAAGAGTTTCCTAGGGTTAGAGGCAGAAGCTTGACATTTAGAGGGATAGAAAGTGGCTTTGGCAGCAGATACAGAGGAAGAGAAGGTAGAGAGGAGGGAGTTAAAGGATGATGCAGTTGAAGTCAGAAGTTTACATACACCTTAGCCAAATACATTTAAACTCAGTTTTTCACAATTCCTGACATTTAATCCTAGTAAAGATTCCCTGTCTTAGGTCAGTTAGGATCACCACTTTATTTTATGAATGTGAAATGTCAGAATAATAGTAGAGAGTGATTTATTTCAGGTTTTATTTCTTTCATCACATTCCCAGTGGGTCAGAAGTTTACATACACTCAATTAGTATTTGGTAGCATTGTCTTTAAATTGTTTAACTTGGGTCAAACATTTCGGGTAGCCTTCCACAAGCTTCCCACAATAATTTGGGTGAATTTTGGTCCATTCCTCCTGACAGAGCTGGTGTAACTGGTTTGTAGGCCTCCTTGCTTGCACACGCATTTTCAGTTCTGCCCACAAATGTTCTATAGGATTGAGGTCAGGGCTTTGTGATGGCCACTCCAATACCTTGACTTTGTTGTCCTTAAGCCATTTTGCCACAACTTTGGAAGTATGCTTGGGGTCATTGTCCATTTGGAAGACCCCATTTGCGACCAAGCTTTAACTTCCTGACTGATGTCTTGAGATGTTCAATATATCCACATAATTTTCCTTCCTCATTATCTATTTTGTGAAGTGCACCAGACCCTCCTGCAGCAAAGCTCCCCCACAGCATGATGCTGCCACCCCCGTGCTTCACGGTTGGGATGGTGTTCTTCGGCTTGCAAGCATCCCAATTTTTCCTCCAAACATAACGATGGTCATTATGGCCAAACAGTTCTATTTTTGTTTCATCAGACCAGAGGACATTTCTCCAAAAATACGATCTTTGTCCCCATGTGCAGTTGCAAACCGTAGTCTGGCTATTTTATGGCGGCTTTGGAGCAGTGGCTTCTTCCTTACTGAGCGGCCTTTCAGGTTATGTCGATATAGGGCTAGTTTTACTGTGGATATAGATACTTTTGTACCTGTTTCCTCCAGCATCTTCTGCGATTGATTTGCACTTTTCGCACCAAAGTACGTTCATCTCTAGGAGACAGAACGCGTCTCCTTCCTGAGCGGTATGACGGCTGCGTGGTCCCATGGTTTTTATACTTGCATACTATTGTTTGTACAGATGAACGCCGTACCTTCAGGCATTTGGAAATTTTATTTCTGAGGTCTTGGCTGATTTCTTTTGATTTTCCCATGAGTGTATGTAAACTTCTGACCCACTGGAATTGTGATACAGTGGATTATAAGTGAAATAATCTCTCTGTAAACAATTGTTGGAAAAATTACTTGTCATGCACAAAGTAGATGTCTTAACCGACTTGCCAAAACTATAGTTTGTTAACAAGAAATTTGTGGAGTGGTTGAAAAACAAGTTTTAAGGACTCCAACCTAAGTGTATGTAAACTTCCGACTTCAACTGTAGGTCCTCCGGAAGATTAGTTTTCTTCCATTTTCGCTCAGCTGCCCGCAGCCCTGTTCTGTCTTTTGCCTAACGTCTTTTTCGTTGTGTGTCAGACCCCAGTAAGACTAGCTGTTACCATTGGCATCGGCTAATGGGGATCCTAATAAATCAAATCTGTAAGCTTGCAATGAGTCAATCAGCCACTGAGCAGGAGGGGAGGGCCGAGCCGGCCAGGAGGAAAGGGGAGAGTGCGAGTCATAGGATGCGGAAAGGGAGGAGAGTAGGGTCGAAGAGGCAGAATAAGGAGACAGGAGGGAGAAGGATTTAGCAGAAGGGAGAGATGATAGGATAGAAGAGGAGAGAGTAGTGGGAGAGAGAGCGAAGATTGCGATGGCGCATTACCATCTGGGTAGGGGTTGAGTGGCTAGGGTTGGAGGAAAGGGAGACAGAAAAGGAAACAAAGTAGTGATCAGAGACCTGGAGGGAGGTTGCAGTGAAATTAGTAGGTAAACGGCCTCTAGTAAAGATGAGGTCAAGCGTATTGCCTTGTGAGTTGGAGGGGATTGAGAAAGGGTGAGGTCAAAAGAGGCAAGGAGGGGAAAGAGAGAGCTGGAAAGAAATTAATTGAAGGCAGATATCGGGAGGTTGAAGTTGCCAAGTACGAAGAGCGGTGAGCCATCGTCAGGAAATTAGCTTATCAAGGTGTCAAGCTCATTGAGGAACTCTCCAAGGGCACCTGGCGGGCGATAGATGACAACAATGTTACGCTTGAGTGGACAAGTGACAGTGACAGCATGGAATTCAAATGAGCAGATGGAGAGAGAGAGAAGAAAATCTCCAGAGTAGCCCTGTGCCACCACTGACACGACCAGATGAGAGAAAACGTAGTCAGATGAAGAGAGCTGCTGGAGAAGCAGTGTTCTCTGGGGTGATCCATGTCTCCGTCAGGACCAAAACATGAAGGGACTGAAGGGCAACATAGGCTGAAATGAACTCTGCGTTCTTGACCGCAAATCGTCAGCTCCAAACGTTGCCAGAGACCGGGAATTCCAAATGGGTTGTGCGTGCAGGGTACACTAAATTTAGGTTTGCAGCCAAGGGGTAGGGAGCGTCTGTAAAGCCTACAGGGAGAGGAGCGAACAGGTATAGAAAACACACACATAGTTGGCAAAGCTACAAAAGATCAAAATGAGAATCTGTAAATAACTAGGCAAGATACTCAAGTCAGAGTAATGTGTGGAGTCTTTCTCTCTTTCCTTCCTTGAAGAACTCCGGAGATGAACTCGGCAGAACCATCTTGGTTTCGGCAACAGTCTTAGTTATGCCGTCGAGACCGCCGCTGGCACGACCGCTGCTTACAGCTGGCGCTGAGAAAACACTAATTGCCAATTGCCTAGCAGAGGTGAAGAGCACACCCCCCAGACAGACAGGAGGCTATACTGGGACTGGCCCCCCAGACAGACAGGAGGCTATACTGGGACTGGCCCCCCAGACAGACAGGAGGCTATACTGGGACTGGCCCCTCAGACAGACAGGAGGCTATACTGGGACTGGCCCGTCAGACAGACAGGAGGCTATACTGGGACTGGCCCCCCAGACAGACAGGAGGCTATACTGGGACTGGCCCCCCAGACAGACAGGAGGCTATACTGGGACTGGCCCCCCAGACAGACAGGAGGCTATACTGGGACTGGCCCCCCAGACAGACAGGAGGCTATACTGGGACTGGCCCCCCAGACAGACAGGAGGCTATACTGGGACTGGCCCCCCAGACAGACAGGAGGCTATACTGGGACTGGCCCCCCAGACAGACAGGAGGCTATACTGGGACTGGCCCCTCAGACAGACAGGAGGCTAAACTGGGACTAGTTAATTGAACTGTTGGAATAATGGAAATATAATTGTTATTCTAATTCTATAGTGGGCAGCACATTGAATACATTTGTTTGACATGACAACGAAGAAATCAACCAGGGAAGAATTATTAACAGGGTAGGAACCAATAGTTTTCGTCAGTGTTTTCCAGGTGACCCTAACTAGATGTAACATTACATGTTTTCATACTTCATGTAGCTAGCTAGCCAACATATTAATGCTCCGCCTATTCCTCTCTGATAGGATACAGTTGCACAAACATGCTTATCTAGGCCTAGACTAGCGCTGGCACCAGGTAGTATTAGATAGCTACGTTTGCTCTGTCTCTTAGCTAGCTAGCTACCTTGCTAAATGTACTAACCGTTTATTAGCATTAGCGGCTAACACTAATTATTTTAGCAACATCTTGCTAAGAAAAGACAAACAGTAGCAGACAGTAGTTAGCAGACAGTGAGATACACGAACTAACAGGGTAATTATAGAGCGCTGGTGGAGAGCAGCATGTCACCAACATTGTTGCGTCCATCTGACCACGCAGAGTGAACGGCTAGAAAGCTCCCGTGACTCCATGGTCGACTAACTGCTCTCTCCTTGAGTGACGGGGGGGCGGGGTTAGCGTCACGCAGCAGCAGCAGCAGGAGAGAGACGACTCAAGTAGCAAACGAAGTTAACTTAAATAACGGACATTGTACGCGCCGGAGTGGCGTATAACATTTTAACAAACCAAACATTGAAATACCTTTTTTTTTTAATATATAAGGTAAAGTAAAAACGCAAACCGGTCCGTGCATCAATACTGGTATGTAGTATGAAAATGTATGCACTCACTAACTGTATGTCGCTCTGGATAAGAGCGTCTGCTAAATGACTAAAATGTAAATGTAAAGAGTAAAATACGGTGTACCGCCCAGCCCTGGGTTGGGGATGGAGGGAGATGATTGCGAGGTAGGGCCATATAAAATCTGTTAAATTTTTTGCCTTATTTTTTGCCTGCTCTGACACTTTTCAACGTGCTAGGACGTATCCGTATCACCAACCAACATACATACAGTGCCTTCGGAAAGTATTCAGACCCCTTGACCTTTTCCACATTTTGTTACGTTACAGCCTTATTCTAAAATGGATTAAATAATTGTTTTCCCTCAGCAATCTACACACAATACCCCAAAATGACAAAGCGAAAACAGGTTTTTAGAAACATATGCAAATGTTTTAAAAATAAAAAAGTATTCAACCCATTTGCTATGAGACTTGAAATTGAGCTCAGGTAGGTCCTGTTTCCATTGATCATCCTTGAGATGTTTCTACAACTTGGAGTCCACCTGTGGTAAATTCATTTAATTGGACATGATTTGGAAAGGGACACACCTGTCTATATAAGGTCCCACAGTTGACAGTGCATGTCAGAGCAAAAACCAAGACGTGAGGTCGAAGGAATTGTCTGTAGAGCTCCGAGACAGGATTGTGTCGAGGCACAGATCTGGGGAAGAAACCAGAAAATATCTGCAGCATTGAAGGTCCCCAAGAACACAGTGGCCTCCATCATTCTTAAATGGAAGATGTTTGTTACCACAAAGCTGGCCGCCCGGCCAAACTGAGCAATTGGGGGAAGAGTGGCCTTGGTCAGGGAGGTGACCAAGAACCTGATGGTCAAGACAGAGCTCTAGAGTTCCTCTGTGGAGATGGGAGAACCTTCCAGAAGGACAACCATCTCTACAGCACTCCACCAATCAGGCCTTTATGGTAGAGTGGCCAGACAGAAGCAACTTCTCAGTAAAAGGCACATGACAGCCCGCTTGGAGTTTGCCAAAAGGCACCTAAAGACTCTCAGACCGTGAGAAACAAGATTCTCTGGTCTGATGAAACCAAGATTGAGCTCTTTGGCCTGAATGCCAAGTGTCACGTCTGGAGGAAACCTGGCACCATCCCTACGGTGAAGCATGGTGGTAGCAGCATCATGCTGGCACACAGCCAAGACAACGCAGGAGTGGCTTCGGGACAGATGAGCGTGTCCCCTAAATGGCCAGCGGGTGTTTCAATCCACCTTTGGGCGAAGAAGCCTGGATCTCAGGAGACGGTAACTGTATCTCAGTAACAGTCATAGTAACAGGATATTTTAGTAACTATCTTAGTAACAGTCATAGTAACAGGATATTTTAGTAACTGTATCTTAGTAACAGTCATAGTAACAGGATATTTTAGTAACTGTATCTCAGTAACAGTCATAGTAACAGGATATTTTAGTAACTGTATCTTAGTAACAGTCATAGTAACAGGATATTTTAGTAACTGTATCTCAGTAACAGTCATAGTAACAGGATATTTTAGTAACTGTATCTTAGTAACAGTCATAGTAACAGGATATTTTAGTAACTGTATCTTAGTAACAGTCATAGTAACAGGATATTTTAGTAACTGTATCTTAGTAACAGTCATAGTAACAGGATATTTTAGTAACTGTATCTTAGTAACAGTCATAGTAACAGGATATTTTAGTAACTGTATCTTAGTAACAGTCATAGTAACAGAATATTTTAGTAACTGTATCTCAGTAACAGTCATAGTAACAGGATATTTTAGTAACTGTATCTTAGTAACAGTCATAGTAACAGGATATTTTAGTAACTGTATCTTAGTAACAGTCATAGTAACAGGATATTTTAGTAACTGTATCTCAGTAACAGTCATAGTAACAGGATATTTTAGTAACTGTATCTTAGTAACAGTCATAGTAACAGGATATTTTAGTAACTGTATCTCAGCAACAGTCATAGTAACAGGATATTTTAGTAACTGTATCTTAGTAACAGTCATAGTAACAGGATATTTTAGTAACTGTATCTCAGTAACAGTCATAGTAACAGGATATTTTAGTAACTGTATCTTAGTAACAGTCATAGTAACAGGCTGTCTATCAGTAACTGTATTTCAGTAACAGTCATAGTAACAGGATATTTTAGTAACTGTATCTCAGCAACAGTCATAGTAACAGGATATTTTAGTAACTGTATCTCAGCAACAGTCATAGTAACAGGATATTTTAGTAACTGTATCTTAGTAACAGTCATAGTAACAGGATATTTTAGTAACTGTATCTTAGTAACAGTCATAGTAACAGGATATTTTAGTAACTGTATCTCAGTAACAGTCATAGTAACAGGATATTTTAGTAACTGTATCTTAGTAACAGTCATAGTAACAGGATATTTTAGTAACTGTATCTCAGTAACAGTCATAGTAACAGGATATTTTAGTAACTGTATCTTAGTAACAGTCATAGTAACAGGATATTTTAGTAACTGTATCTTAGTAACAGTCATAGTAACAGGATATTTTAGTAACTATCTCAGTAACAGTCATAGTAACAGGATATTTTAGTAACTGTATCTAAGCAACAGTCATAGTAACAGGATATTTTAGTAACTGTATCTTAGTAACAGTCATAGTAACAGGATATTTTAGTAACTGTATCTCAGCAACAGTCATAGTAACAGGATATTTTAGTAACTGTATCTTAGTAACAGTCATAGTAACAGGATATTTTAGTAACTGTATCTTAGTAACAGTCATAGTAACAGGCTGTCTATCAGTAACTGTATTTCAGTAACAGTCATAGTAACAGGATATTTTAGTAACTGTATCTCAGCAACAGTCATAGTAACAGGATATTTTAGTAACTGTATCTTAGTAACAGTCATAGTAACATGATATTTTAGTAACTGTATCTTAGTAACAGGATATTTTAGTAACTGTATCTTAGTAACAGTCATAGTAACAGGATATTTTAGTAACTATCTTAGTAACAGTCATAGTAACAGGCTGTCTATCAGTAACTGTATTTCAGTAACAGTCATAGTAACAGGATATTTTAGTAACCATCTCAGTAACAGTCATAGTAACAGGATATTTTAGTAACTGTATCTTAGTAACAGTCATAGTAACAGGATATTTTAGTAACTATCTTAGTAACAGTCATAGTAACAGGCTGTCTATCAGTAACTGTATTTCAGTAACAGTCATAGTAACAGGATATTTTAGTAACTGTATCTCAGTAACAGTCATAGTAACAGGATATTTTAGTAACTGTATCTTAGTAACAGTCATAGTAACAGGATATTTTAGTAACTATCTTAGTAACAGTCATAGTAACAGGCTGTCTATCAGTAACTGTATTTCAGTAACAGTCATAGTAACAGGATATTTTAGTAACCATCTCAGTAACAGTCATAGTAACAGGATATTTTAGTAACTGTATCTTAGTAACAGTCATAGTAACATGATATTTTAGTAACTATCTCAGTAACAGTCATAGTAACAGGATATTTTAGTAACTGTATCTTAGTAACAGTCATAGTAACAGGATATTTTAGTAACTATCTCAGTAACAGTCATAGTAACAGGATATTTTAGTAACTGTATCTTAGTAACAGTCATAGTAACAGGATATTTTAGTAACTATCTCAGTAACAGTCAGTAACAGGATATTTTAGTAACTGTATCTTAGTAACAGTCATAGTAACAGGCTATATCAGTAACTGTATCTCAGAAGCCATGAGATCTGTCGATTTGCCCTTGAGCAAGGCACTTAACCCTAATGGCTCCAGGGTTGCTGTTGATAACGGGTGACCCTGGCAGTTACCCCACTCTCCGTTGGGATATGCAAAAAACACATTTCCAATTCACACACAATACACGCTTGTACATGTATGTAACACGACAAATATTATCTCCCACCAAATGATGACTTATTATACGATGTCCTGGCCAAGCGGATTTGGAACTGACACTGTCGGCGTGGTAACCTGAGAATTAAGACGACCCTTAGCACCAGCTGCTCCTCGCCCCCCAGCCCCCTAAAACCACACACGCGCAAGCTCACAGTATTTGTTGCTATTAGCAGCGGACGCCGTCTACGTCCAGTCCATAATTAGCACCACTTCAAAGCTGAACCCTACCCAACACGCCAGGGTGATAATTGAGGCCGGCTGCCTGGTCCGGACACGGGCCTGGTTTGGACAGAGGGATAACCACCCTCCCTCTGGAGGCTAAGGGGGACATATTTCTCCTCCCAGCCCAAGGCGGCGGTTCACCGTGATCGGCCTTGTTTTGGCTGACTTGCTGACCTCCTTGGAGCTGCCGAGTTGTGGTGGTAGTGATTTTGGCATAGGGGGGGGGGGGGGGTCCGGTCTGATCGTACACATGTGGAGCTATAGGGATAGTGTGTCCTGTCCACGGGCCCCACAGTCAGTATGTTTGTCACAGGTTCTGCGGCCTCACAAACCAGCCCCCCCCCCAGCCATAACATCCTGCTATCCGCCGCCTTGAAGGCTCCGTCACATACACTTGTGTGCACAATTATTAGGCAAGTTGTATGTTTTGAGGATGAATTGTATTATTGAACAACTACAGTGCTCTCGGTCAATCCAAAATGTTAATAAACCTCAAACCTGAATATTTAACAAAGTAAAAGTGAGGTTTTGGCTTTCTTTGGAGAATATCAATGTGTGCGCAATTATTGGAAACTATTAGTGTGCAGAATTATTATGCAACTAAATTAAAAAAAGAAAGTTCCCCATCTCACTTGTTTATTTTCATCTGTTAAAGTGAGAATAATAAACAAACTCAACGTTTACAAATAAACATTTCTGACATAAAAAAAAAAAAAAATCTGTGACCAATATAGCCACCCTTCTTTTCAATAACAGTCATCTGCCTTCCATCCATGGAGTCTGTCAGTTTCTTGATCTGTTGACGATCAACTTTTTGTGCATCAGCAATCACAGCCTCCCAGACACTGGTCAGAGAAGTGTCCTGTTTTCCTTCACTGTAAATCGACCGTTTAAGAAGGGACCACAAGTTCTCAATAGGGTTTAGGTCAGGTGAGGAAGGGGGGCCATGTCATTATTCTTTCATCTTTAAGGCCTTTACTGGCTAGCCACGCAGTGGAGCACTTCGATACATGCGATGGAGCACTGTCCTGCATAAAAATCATGGTCTTCTTGAAAGATGCAGACTTTTTCCTGTACCACTGCTTGAAGAAAGTGTCTTCTAAAAACTAGCAGTAAGTTTGGGAGTTGAGTTTGAGTCCATCTTCAACCCAAAAAGGTCCAACTAGCTCATCTTTAATACCACCAGCCCATACCAGTACCTCACCTCCACCTTGCTGGCGTCTGAGTCGAAGTGAAGCTCCGTGCCCGTTACTGATCCAGCCACGGGCCCATCCATCTGGTCCGTCAAGAGTCACTCATCTCATCAGTCCATAAAACCTTTTGAAAAATCTGTCTTCAGACATTTCTTGGCACAGTCTTGACGTTTCAACTTATTTGTCTTGTTCAGTGGTGGTCGGGTTTCAGCCTTCCTTACCTTGGCCATGTCTCTGAGCACTGAACACATTGTACTTCTGGGCACTCGAGGTAGGTTGCAGTTCTGGAATATGACAGCACTGGAGGATAATGGGTTCCTGGTAGCTTCACGTTTGATTCTTCTCAAATCTTTGGAAGTTAATTTGCGTCTTTTTTTTCTCAACACAGTCCTTGCGACCCTGTTGACTATTTGCAACAAAACGTTTGATGGTTCTGTGATCACGCCCCAATATCTTAGCAATTTCAAGAGTGCTGCATCCCTCTGAAATACTTTTTACAATTTTTGACTTTTCAGAGTCAGTTAAATCTATTTTTTTTTGGGCCCATTTTACCTGAGGAAAAGAAGCTGCCTAATAATTATACACACCTTGATATAGGGTGTTGATCTCCTTAGGCCACACCCTCCCTCATTACACAAATACACATCACCTGATATGCTTAAATCCAATAAGCATTCCAGTTTATACAGCTTGGAGTTGGGAAATATGCATAAAAATGATGATATGGTCAAAATACTGACTTGCCTAATAATTGTGCCCACAGTGTAGAGGAACTTTTTTGTAAGACCAAAGCAGCCCCCTGTAGGCTATATAGGATACTGGCATCCCATCACTTAGGATCAGTCTATATGCAGAGGGGGACTATTGAGTTTTTCTTCCAGTAAGTGAATCTGCTTGCAGTGGAGAAGAGGTCTTTTAGTTTCTGCTTGTTGCTTTTCAAGTTCTCTTCTTCAGTCAGTCATTCAGACCTCGTCCTGAAAGCCCCTCACATATGATATAGTGATTGGAACCTGAGAATGGAAGGCAATATTACGTTTCCTGCATGAAAAACTTTAGATAATGGACTTGCACCAGGAAGAGGACAAATTTAAAGGGTAGTCTCCCGTTCAATGACGGGATACCACCCTTACGCCCTACTGCAAAAGAATAACATTTGGAGTGAATGATTTGTCTCGAGCTTGGCCTAGGCCAGTGTTTCCCAAACCTTCCAACAGTACAAACAATCCTGGACAAGCACACCTGATTTCAACTTGTCAACTAATCATCAAGCCCTCAATGAGCTGAGTCGGGTGTGCTTGTCCAGGGCTACAACAAAAATGTGTACTGTTGGGAGTACAGGAGGACCAGGGTTGGGAAACACTGTTGGGGGTACTGGAGAACCAGGGTTGGGAAACACTGAGCTAGGCCTATGTACTCTGTCTCTCACATTCTAACCTGTGTTCGCCACTTTACGAGCCGCAGAGATCTTTACATTTCCTGTCCGTTTGGACCAGATCTGTAATTTCTATCAGAAAGAGTATCTGTAGGCCATCTTGTCATGGAGTTGTTAAACACGGGGCCAGTTGAAACGACAGGCAGCTGTAGGCCTGTAGGCTGTACGTCAGTAACCTATGGGGAGAAGGGATCGTTCAGCTGTGGATCAGTCCAAGCAAGGGTTGTAAATTCCAGTAACTTTCTGATTTTTTTATTCTTCTCAAAAATGCCAGTTGAAGGATTCCCAGAATCTGCAGGAAGGGACTCCTCCAACAACCGGGGTTTCTGGGGGGGCTAGCCGGAGGGGAGTAGAAAGTGGGCATGGGCATATTAAATTATTTTACTGTTCGTATATTGTTAAAGATTTTCGTATATATGGATAGTAAAAAAAAAAAAATAGCTTGACTTTCGACCAATCAGAATGATGCAAATGCCCATGGCTGAGGTAAACAGCGGAAATGTTGCTTTTCTCCAGTAGTTTGGCTAACAGCTCTAGATAGAGTCTTGGTGGTTCCAAATTTCTTCCATTTAAGAATGATGGAGGCCACTGTGTTCTTGGGGACCTTCAATGCTGCAGAAATTTTTTTGGTACCCTTCCCCAGATCTGTGCCTCGACACAATCCTGTCTTCGACCTCATGGCTTGGTTTTTGTTCTGACATGCACTGTCAACTGTGGGACCTTATATAGACCGGTGTGTGTGCCTTTCCAAATCATGTCCAATCAATTTAATTTACCACAGGTGGACTCCAATCAAGTTGTAGAATAATCTCAAGGATGATCAATGGAAACAAGATGCACCTGAGCCCAATTTCGAGTATCATAGCAAAGGGTCTGAATACTTATGTAAATGAGGTTTTTCAGTTTAAAAAAAATAAATTAGCAAAAATTTGTAAACCTGTTTTTGCGTTGTCATTATGGGGTATTGTGTTTATTACATTGAGAGTAAGGCTGTAACGTAACAAAATGTGGAAAAAGTAAAGGGGTCTGAATACTTTCCGAATGCACAAATATTTGTCTTCCACACAGAACGCACTACAAGTAAAATCAAATGTTATTGGTCACATGCGCTCAATACAACAGGTGTAGACTTTACAGTGAAATGCTGACTGACGAGCCCATTCCCAACAACGCAGAGTTAAAAAGGAAGACAAATATTTGCTAAATAAAAAAGGAAATAGTAACACAATAAAAACAATAATGAGGCTATATACAGGAAGTACCAGTACTGAGTCAATGTGCAGGGGTACCAGTACTGAGTCAATGTGCAGGAGTACAGGTACTGAGTCAATGTGCAGGAGTACAGGTACTGAGTCAATGTGCAGGGGTACCAGTACTGAGTCAATGTGCAGGGGTACCGGTACTGAGTCAATGTGCAGGGGTACCGGTACTGAGTCAATGTGCAGGAGTACCGGTACTGAGTCAATGTGCAGGGGTACCGGTACTGAGTCAATGTGCAGGGGTACCGGTACTGAGTCAATGTGCAGGGGTACCGGTACTGAGTCAATGTGCAGGGGTACCGGTACTGAGTCAATGTGCAGGGGTACCGGTACTGAGTCAATGTGCAGGGGTAGCAGGTAGTTGAGGTAATTGCCAAGCAGGTGCCATACCAGGCGGTGATGCAGCCAGTCAAGATGCTCTAAGTGGTGCAGCTGTATAACTTTTTGAGGATCTGAGGGCCCCATGCCAAATCATTTCAGCCTCGTGACGGGGAAGAGGCGTTGTCGTGCCCTCTTCACGACCGTGTTGGTGCGTTTGGACCATGATGGGTCCTTAGTGATGTGGACACCGAGGAACTTAAAGCTCTTGACCTGCTCCACTACAGCCCCGTCGATGTGAGCAACACAATGCTACAAGGCAAACGCAGCGTTCCATTGGAAATGAATGTACTTCTGGTGTACCAACACGCAACGACGCTGTTTGTCTGATCGAGACCTAAATGCACTAGCTCAACGCACCGTTAAAGAAACTACATTAAAACATTTTTTAAAAATTAAATTAAGAATTTCAAATGTCATGGTACAGTATATCCTTGTAGGTAATAATGTTACAAGGATAATTTAATTTAGTGTTTTTAAAATGGGCCTACTTTTATTCTCTTTTAATTCAAGTAATTAAACTTAAAGTCCATTTAAGATATCCGGATATTCGATTAACTGTGCCCATCCCTAAAAGCCCAAGGTTCATTAACACAGTGGGTTAATTTGAGCTTAGTTCCCAGTTCTCAAATGTTTATCTAAAAAATTTAAAATCACATTGCACGCCTCAGGAAAAAGGGTCTAGATAGCTAGGTAGCTGGTGGGTTTGTATTCCGGGGCTACAGCGTGAAATCCCAGAGGCGCTACCGACTCTCTCTCGTTACCTCCACTGCTCAACAGGCCCTTGTCGAGGACCAGACCAGGTCCTGTTCACAACATAACTTACACAGCTTGCCTGCCTCTGCTTTCTGCCTCTGCTGCTATGCTCAGTTACAGTCAGACTCCCAAACCTTTTTTCCCCCTTCTTGTTGACTGAAATCTCCCACCCATGTAGTAAAGCTTCCGGTGGCTCCACGCCAGCCAGCCTCCCAGCGGCCCCACGCTAGCCAGCCTCCCAGCGCCACCAGCCAGCCAGTCTCCCAGCTGCCCCACGCCAGCCAGCCAGCCAGTCTCCCAGCGGCCCCACGCCAGCCAGCCAGCCTGTCTCCCAGCTGCCCCACGCCAGCCAGCCAGCCAGTCTCCCAGCTGCCCCACGCCAGCCAGCCAGCCAGTCTCCCAGCGGCCCCACGCCAGCCAGCCAGCCTGTCTCCCAGCGGCCCCACGCCAGCCAGCCAGCCTGTCTCCCAGCGGCCCCACGCCAGCCAGTCAGTCTCCCAGCTGCCCACGCCAGCTAGCCAGTCAGTCTCCCAGCTGCCCCACGCCAGCCAGTCAGTCTTCCAGCTGCCCCACGCCAGCCAGTCAGTCAGTCTCCCAGCTGCCCCACGCCAGCCAGCCAGTCAGCCTCCCAGCTGCCCCACTCCAGCCAGTCAGTCTTCCAGCTGCCCCACACCACCAGCCTCCCAGCTGCCCACGCCAGCCAGCCAGTCAGTCTCCCAGCGGCCCCACGCCAGCCAGCCAGCCTGTCTCCCAGCGGCCCCACGCCAGCCAGCCAGCCTGTCTCCCAGCGGCCCCACGCCAGCCAGTCAGTCTCCCAGCTGCCCCACACCACCAGCCTCCCAGCTGCCCCACTCCAGCCAGCCAGTCTCCCAGCTGCCCCACACCACCAGCCTCCCAATCACTCTTTATCCTCCAAGGAGCCTCAGCCTCCGAGGTGTCAGAAATATGGACAGGCTTTCATGTGACAGACTTTGCCAGTCCTTTCTTTCTCCCCTCTCTTAAGCCTGCATGGTGCTCTGTTAGCTCTGCCTGCAGAGCCAGGTATTATAGGGGGGTCTGTGAATAGTGTCAAACTTCATAGTTCTCATTTTGCTTCCTGTACATGGCAGAAGAAAAGTGCTCTCTCTCCTTGTGGGTTTTCCCTTTGCGCCGGCCCCTCTCTAGTCCTCCTGGGAACAGACCACATTCCAGCCACAATCAGACTCTTTGTGACTGAGGCATCATCGTACCATACTCTGTTTCCCTCCTAGCTTCTTTACTAATGTATGCAATAATAAAACGTCTAGAAATGTTGTTTTGCTGCATGAGAATGAGATGATGCTACTGCTCTATGTTTTACGTGTATTCATAAAGCACCTTTGTGCTAGTTGCCCTGGATCGTGCATCATTTATGGTTTCATCTTGGCGACGCTAGCTAGATACATCTGGAGAGAGTATTGCTGCTATTGTGGTCCGCAGGCTGTGGTGTTTTCTCTAACATATGAAGTACGCTTATGACCATAGTCTGCTTGGTTAATCCCATGTCTAACCCTACCAGTCAAAAGGTTGGACACCTAGTCATTAAAGTTTTTTTTTTTTGTATTATTAAAAAATGTTCCATTGTAGAATAATAGTGAAGACATCAAAACTATGAAATAACACATGTGGAATCATGTTGTAAACAAAAAATGGTTAAACAAATCCAAATATCAAATATTCTCTCAACCAGCTTCACCTGGAATGCTTTTCCAACAGTCTTGAAGGAGTTCCCACATATGCTGAGCACTTCTTGACTGCTTTTCCTTCACTCTGCGGTCCGACTCATCCCAAACCATCTCAATTGGGTTGAGGTCAGGGGATTGTGGAGGCCAGGTCATCTGATGTAGCACTCCATCACTCTCCTTCTTGGTAAAATAGCCCTTACACAGCGTAGAGGTTTGTTGGTTCATTGTCCTGTTGAAAAACAAATGATAGTCCGACTAAGCCCTAACCAGATGGGATGGCGTATTGCTTTAGAATGCTGTGGTAGCCATGCTGGTTAAGTGTGCCTTGAATTCTAAATAAATCAGACAGTGTCACCAGCAAAGCACCCCACACCATAACACCACCTACATGCTTTAAGGTGGGAATACACATGCAGAGATCATCCGTTCACCCACACCGCGCCTCACAAAGACACGACGGTTGGAACCAAAAATCTCAAATTTGGACTCCAGACCAAAGGACACATTTCCACCGGTCTAATGCCTATTGCTCGTGTTTCTTGGCCCAAGCAGGTCTCTTCTTCTTATTGGTGTCCTTTATTAGTGGTTTCTTTGCAGCAATTCGACCATGAAGGCCTGATTCACACAGTCCCCTCTGAACAGATGATGTTGAGATGTGTCTGTTACTTGAACTCTGTGAAGCATTTATTTGGGCTGCAGTTTCTGAAGTTGATAACTCTAATGAATTGATCCTCTGCAGCAGAGGTAACTCTGGGTCTTCCATTCCTGTGGCGGTCCTCATGAGAGCCAGTTTCATCATAGCGCTTGATGGTTTTTGCTACTGCACTTGAAGAAACGTTCAAAGTTCTTGAAATGTTCCGTGTTGACTGACATGTCTTAAAGTAATGATGGACTGTCGTTTCTCTTTGCATATTTGAGCTGTTCTTACCATAATATGGACTTGGTCTTTTACCAAATAGGGCTATCTTCTGTATACCACCCCTACCTTGTCACAACACAACTGATTGGCTCAAACGCATTAAGAAGGAAAGAAATTACATAAATTAACTTTTAAGAAGGCACACCTGTTAATTGAAATGCATTCCAGGTGACTACCTCATGAAGCTGGTTGAGAGAATGCCAAGAGTGTGCAAAGCTGTCATCAAGGCAACGGGTGGCTATTTGAAGAATCTCAAATATAAAATGTATTTGGATTTGTTTAACACTTTTTTTGGTTACTACATGATTCCATATGTGTTATTTCATAGTTTTGATGTCTTCACTATTATTCTACAATGTAGAAAATAGTAAAAATAAAGAAAAACCCTTGAATGAGTAGGTGTGTCCAAACGTTTGTATGTGTCAGAGACGGACCGTCATGCATAGGGTTGCAAAATTCCCCGTTTTTTTTTTTTTTTACAGAAATCCAGGTTGTAAAATTCCTGGAATTACAAGGAAATGCGAGAATCTTCCATCCACGATTTCTGGAAAACCAGGGTACCGGAAAGATACCAGAATGTTGCAAGTCTAATCCTTGATTCCAAGATGGCATAGCAGTGCGGTCGTGTTTTCTGTAGTGTCCTCATGTAAATAGCTGTTTTTTTGTCTTTTTCGTATATATTTCTCAATCTCACTTTCCATCCTAAATATACTTTCCTGCAACCCGCTTCGCCCAATCTGGAACAGATTCTGTTGTTTCTTCATACATTTTTATCCAGAACCTCTGGCTGAAACTAGCCAGCTAACTAGCTACTTGCTATTAGCCACCGTTAGCGGTCTTCACCACTGTCCGTGGCAGTGGCCTGCACTACCTACCAGCCAGCTCTAGCCTGGACAATTGTCGGCCAGTCTGCACATCATGCTATCGAGCCAGAGCATATCGGATTTTCTGCCGGAATCACTGGACCTTAACACCGGATCATCGCAACTAGTTAGCTGCAACCAAATGGCTGTTGTCGTTGTTGGCTAATCACCACTGTCCTGAAGCTAACCCCAGTTAGCCTTGAGCTAGCCTCGAGCCAAGCCCATCTCCCGGCTATCTACCTCTCTGTCAACCGGACGGGACCTCCTAGTGTTGACACGGAGCCCCGCCGATCCATCACGACTGGTCTGCCGACGTAATCGTCTGATGTGGTTTCAACAGGCTTCCCGTTGCGACGACCATGAAGATCCATCTGCTAGCCCCGGCCCGCTAGCACACGCAATCAACAGCCGTGCCTGTAGCGTAGCAGCCACTGAACTGCTCCTGGACTTACTTATTGCTGTTCACTGGACCTTATGATCACTCAGCTACACAGCTGATGCCTGCTGGACTGTTCCTTTATACGGTACCCCATCCTGTTTAGCCTCAGCTCAAACTTACGTCGCCATTACCAGCTGTTGTCTTAGCTCTCCCGAATAACACCTGTGACTGCTTTATGCCTCTCTCCCATGTCAATATGCCTTGCCTATTGCTGTTTCGGTTAGTTCTAACTGTACTTTTTCAATGTAGAGCCCACAGTCCTGCTCAACCTGTCTCAGATAGATCCTTTGTCCCACCCCCCATACACGCGGAGACCGGCTCAATCGGTGCCTCCAGTGATGCTATCTCTTTCATCGTTAACCAATGCTTAGGTTTACCTCCACTGTACTCATATCCTTCCATATCCTTGTCTGTACATAATGTCCTGAATCTATTCTACAACGCCCGGAAATCTGCCCCTTTTTTTCTCTGTACCCAACGCACTAGAAGACCAGTTATTAAAGCCTTTAGCCGTATCCTTATTCTACTCCTCCTCTGTTCCTCTATTGATGTAGAGGTCAACCCAGGCCCTGCAGCCCCCAGTATCACTCCTACTCCCCAGGCGCTATCATTTGTTGACTTCTGTAACCGCAAAAGCCTTGCATGTGTTAACATCAGAAGCCTCCTCCCTAAGTTTGAGTTATTCACTGCGTTAGCACACTCCGCCAACCCTGATGTTCTAGCAGTGTCTGAATCCTGGCTTAGGAAGGCCACCAAAGATTCTGAAATTTCCATTCCCAACCACAACATTTTCCGTCTAGATAGAACTGCCAAAGGGGGTGGAGTTGCAATCTACTGTAGAGAGAGCCTGCAGAGCTCTATCATACTATCCAGGTCTGTGCCCAAACAGTTTGAGCTTCTACTTCTAAATATCCACCTTTCCAGAAATAAGTCTCTCACTGTTGCCGCTTGCTACAGACCCCCCTCAGCCCCCAGCTGTGCCCTGAACACCATATGTGAATTGATTGACCCCATCTATCCTCAGAGTTCGTATTACTTGGTGACCTAAACTGGGACATGCTTAACACCCCGGCCATCCTACAATCTAAACTAGATGCCCTCAATCTCACACAAATGATCAAGGAACCTACCAGGTACAACCCTAAATCCGTTAACATGGGCACCCTCATAGATATCATGCTGACAAATTTACCCTCTAAATACACCTCCGCTGTCTTCAACCAGGATCTCAGCGATCACTGCCTCATTACCTGCGTCCGTAATGTGTCCGCTGTCAAACGACCACCGCTCATCACAGTCAAACGCTCCCTAAAACACTTCAGTGAGCAGGCCTTTCTAATTGACCTGGCCCAGGTATCCTGGATGAATAATGACCTCATTCCGTCAGTAGATGATGCCTGGTTGTTCTTTAAAAGTGCTTTCCTCTTCATCTTAAATAAACATGCCCCATTCAAAATATACAGAACTAAGAACAGATATAGCCCCTGGTTCACCCTAGACTTGACTGCCCTTGACCAGCACAAAAACATCCTGTGGCGTACTGCATTAGCATCGAACAGCCCCTGCGATATGCAACTTTTCAGGGAAGTCATGAACCAATATACACAATCAGTTAGGAAAGCAAAGGCTAGCTTTTTCAAACAGAAATTTGCATCCTGTATCACTAACTCCAAAAAGTTTTGGGACACTGTAAAGTCCATGGAGAATAAGAGCACCTCCTCCCAGCTGCCCACTACACTGAGGCTAGGAAACACTGTCACTACCGATAAATCTACGATAATTGAAAATTTCAACAAGCATTTTGCTACGGCTGGCCATGCTTTCCACCTGGCTACCACTACCCCGGCCACCAGCTCTGCACCCTCCGCTGAAACTTGCCCCTGGTCATGGGTGTACCTCAGCCACACTCAAGGTCCTAAACGATATAATAACCGCGATCGATAAAAGACAGTACTGTGCAGCCGTCTTCATCAACCTGGCCAAGGCTTTTGACTCTATCAATCACCGCATTCTTATTGGCAGACTAATAGCCTCGTTTCACAAGTGACTGCCTCGCCTAGTTCATCAACTACTTCTCAGAGTTCAATGTGTCAAATCGGAGGGCCTGTTGTCTGGACCTCTGGCAGTCTCTGTAGGGGTGCCACAGGGTTCAATTCTTGCCGACTCTTTTCTCCGTGTATATCAATGATGCCGCTCTTGCTGCTGGTGACTCTCAGATCCACCTCTACGCAGACGACACCATTATGTATACATCTGGCCCTTCATTGGACACTGTGTTAACAAACCTACAAATGAGCTTCAACACTCCTTTCGTGGCCTCCAACTGCTCTTAAACGCTAGTAAAACTAAATGCATGCTCTTCAATCGAACGCTGCTTGCACCCGCCTGCCTGACTAGAATCACTACTCTCGGTGGGGTCTGACTTAAAATATGTGGACAAATACCTAGGTGTCTGGTTAGACCGTAAACTCTCCTTCCAGACTCACATTAAGCATCTCCAATCCGAAGTTAAATCTAGAATCGGCTTCCTATTTCGCAACAAAGCCTCCTTCACTCATGCTGCTAAACATGCCCTCGTAAAACTGACTATCCTACCAATCCTTGACTTCGGCGATGTCATTTACAAAATAGCTTCCAACACTCTACTCAGCAAATTGGATGTAGTCTATCACAGTGCCATCCGTTTGCAAATCCCCGCATTATCTTAGCTCATTGGTCACCATAGCAACACCCACCCGTAGTATGCGTTCCAGCAGGTATATCTCACTGGTCATCCCCAAAGCCAACACCTCCTTTGGTCGCCATTCCTTCCATTCTCTGCTGCAAATGACTGGAACGAACTGCAAAAATCTCTGAAGCTGGAGACACTTATCTCCCTCACTGTCTTTAAGCATCAGTTGTCAGAGCAGCTTACCGATCACTGCACCTGTACACAGCCCATCTGAAATTAGCCCACCCAACTACCTCAGCCCCATATTATTATTTACGTTGTTATTTATTTTGCTCATTTGCACCCCAGTATCTCTATTTGCATCTATCACTCCAGTGTTAATACTAAATTGTAATTATTTTGCACTATGGCCTATTTATTGCCTTACCTCCATAACTTACTACATTTGCACACACTGTATATAGATTTTCTATTGTGTTATTGACTGTACGTTTTGTTTACCCCATATGTAACTCTGTGTTGTTTTTATCGCACTGCTTTGCTTTATCTTGGCCAGGTCGCAGTTGTAAATGAGAACTTGTTCTCAACTGGCTTTCCTGGTTAAATAAAGGTGAAATAAATAAAATAAAACATAATAATAATAATTTTAAAAAAATGTGTCTGGGAGAGATATCGTCATGCATTATCTCTGATGGAGATGTTTCTCGGATGGACCAGGAGGAGTACTCACTCCCCTCTCCTCTTTCTCGGATGGACCAGGAGGAGTACTCACTCCCCTCTCCTCTTTCTCGGATGGACCAGGAGGAGTACTCACTCCCCTCTCCTCTTGGGCCACAACAAGACCATAGAACAACTGCTGTTGGATCAGTGTCCTGGGGTGTAATCATTATGCAGATTCTATTGCAAAATGTTTTGCAACAAACCGTTTACTCCAAATTTAGGTTCCCCCTTGTTTCGTTCTGTTTGGTTCTGAAACGGTAAACGGTTTCCTTAATGAATACACCCATGGTCCAACCACATTTGTAATTGATGTCTCCACTCCAATCAACTTTAAATATGAACACCATTTGGGACCAGGGCTCATTCCTTTCTCCGCTTTGACCACAAAGAGACCACAGAACAACCGCCCAGTGTCCCTGTCCAACCCAAATGGCACCCTAATCCCTATATCCCTGGTCAAAAGTAGTGCACTATAAAGGCGGTAGTGTACCATTTGGGAGGGAACCTGTAATTGATCCGTCTTCACTCCAATATGTACAGTTTATTTTTTATTTTTTTTATAAACCATCTGTACTAATGTACTGTTGCTCTGTCTGTCCTTAGTTGTGCCAGTTGTTCACGCGTGTATCTGCCCTCCATTAGAATGGTCCCGCCTGATCTCACCTGCCTTCCGTCCTTGAGGACATGTACTCCAATGTTAGAGCGGTCACTTGAATATCTTGTCAATATAATTGATAGTATTTGGCTGTAACCAGTTAGCTGTGCTCTCAGTTAGCATAACTCTGCTGCTGGCTTTTGTGTGTTCATGCAAAAGACCGCCTTTTATACAAATCAACTGGCAGATGACAGACAATGATGAAAATGTGATTCTTTGAAGTTGTAATGGCCATTGAAATGTGTGAAATTCTTGTATTGAATGGGGAGCGCCCTGGAAAGCCCTCCAATCTTGGGTGGCTGTGGTCCGGCGTGCTGGGAGGTTTGTCTGAGTTTTGTCGCCGACTTCCCATCGCTTGTTTGCTAATTCCCAGAAGAATTGGACCTGGTTCTCTATAGGGTGCTGAATGGGCTCCGGTTGAACCAGGAATATGCATATATTATAAAATATAATAAAAGGGTTTCCTCCGTTTCCTCCTCTCCTGCACCACCAGGGATCAGGCTAGTGGCGCTCAAGTTCATTGTTCCATTTAGGTCAAGGTTTATTGACTAGGCTAGTTGTCTATTTAATATGTATTTATTATATCCATTTTGAGCTAGGCAACGTGCAACCGCGATTTGCAGATTTGGATAAGTTTGTTTGACTCTGGGATATTATGTTCCATTTTTCAAATGAATATATATATATATATATATATATATATATATTTTTTTTTTTATCTGAAAACTGTCTGAAACTGAGTGAAACAGGGAGGTACTATTTCTTGTTGAATAAGAAATGCTTGTTTTTGTAACTTGACCCATGATGTGAGCTGTTGGCCGTATTCCTGATAGGATCATAATTCTAACATAATGTGTGTTAGCCAAGCAGGTATTAGGAATCAAAGTCTCAACAGAGTTCAAGTCTGTTTTTAATAGTGACATATTTGGGCTTCATGCCCTTTAGGTCGGAAATATGTGATGGATGCCAGTTTTTTATTTTTATTTTTTTATTGTAGCACAACCTTTTGAGCACAGTGATTCATTTTTCGCAAGTAGTTAACTGTTTCGGTAAAGTCTGTTTTTCAAGTTGTTTCCAGTATGCAGCAAGACTAAAGTATTTTGTGGGGTTGCCCAACTAGCCTGATCTCCAATGGAAAATCTAGGAATGAAGCATCCAGTCACACTGTTTAACCCAGTCTCCCAGGTGGAGTAGCCTAGTCGGAAGGTTCCCAAAACGGTCTGCTTCGTGACCCACTAATTGAGGTGACTGAGTCGAGACCCACCGTAAGGGTTGAGTGGTGAAAAAAAATGGATGCTGACCAAAGAATACGATAAAAATGGTTTAATAAAAATACCCTTTTACTTCAAAACATCAAACTTTATTAAAATGTCATGAACAGTCAAAATCATGTTTTTCATGAAATTATATGATATTTGGATAAAACCAGATCAAAGTATGAAAATGACTGTTGCTTCTACATTGATAAAGTTTGATCATAAAGTACTGCTCCCCTCCCCTACGTCAAACACTTGGATTCAGGAGGCGGATTATTAAAGGAAAATTCCACCCAAAATCCATCTTTTTGGTATTTGTTTCATTAGTCCATTGTTGACATAGTCCCAAAATGTTTTGCTTGTCAGAATTTTTTTTTTTTAAAGATATGTAACTTTCAAAATACAGAAATCAACGTGATGCAATTTGCTTCATATGATGCAAAACCCAGCATCATACGGGGATGATTTCTGTATTTTGAAAATGATCAATCTTAACTTGATTTCTGACAAGCAAAACATTTTGGCACTATGTCAACAATGGACTAATGAAACAAATACCAAAAAGATGGATTTCGGGTGGAATTTTCCTTTAAGGGGATAGGGTGACATCACCCCAACTCATTTTAATACATCAATGGTAACATTATATTCCCTGACCTAATTTAAATAAGTACCGCCTTGTAACCGCATGTTTTGCAGAGGGGAGTGGTTTATATAGCTAGATAGCTACTCTACTGGTGCCAACATCTGACTGTAGGGTGTCAGCAAATATAATTAAAAGTTGACCCTATTCATCTATGGCAAAGATACTTTTATGTTTCCCCTTTCATCTGTGTCTGGTGTTAGCTAGTTACTGGCTAGCTAGGTCTTCATCTGTGTCTGGTGTTAGCTAGTTACTGGCTAGCTAGGTCTTCATCTGTCTGGTGTTAGCTAGTTACTGGCTAGCTAGGTCATCATCTGTCTGGTGTTAGCTAGTTACTGGCTAGCTAGGTCTTCATCTGTCTGGTGTTAGCTAGTTACTGGCTAGCTAGGTCTTCATCTGTCTGGTGTTAGCTAGTTACTGGCTAGCTAGGTCTTCATCTGTCTGGTGTTAGCTAGTTACTGGCTAGCTAGCTCTTCATCTGTCTGGTGTTAGCTAGTTACTGGCTAGCTAGGTCTCCATCTGTCTGGTGTTACTGGCTAGCTAGGTCTCCATCTGTGTCTGGTGTTAGCTAGTTACTGGCTAGCTAGGTCTTCATCTGTCTGGTGTTAGCTAGTTACTGGCTAGCTAGGTCTTCATCGGTGTCTGGTGTTAGCTAGTTACTGGCTAGCTAGGTCTTCATCTGTCTGGTGTTAGCTAGTTACTGGCTAGCTAGGTCTCCATCTGTGTCTGGTGTTAGCTAGTTACTGGCTAGCTAGGTCTCCATCTGTGTCTGGTGTTAGCTAGTTACTGGCTAGCTAGGTCTTCATCTGTCTGGTGTTAGCTAGTTACTGGCTAGCTAGGTCTCCATCTGTGTCTGGTGTTAGCTAGTTACTGGCTAGCTAGGTCTTCATCGGTGTCTGGTGTTAGCTAGTTACTGGCTAGCTAGGTCTTCATCTGTGTCTGGTGTTAGCTAGTTACTGGCTAGCTAGGTCTTCATCTGTGTCTGGTGTTAGCTAGTTGTGAACCGCCACAAATGGGAGATGTGTGTGTGTGTGTGTGTGTATGTATGTATGTATATATATATATATATATATATATATATATATATATATATATATATATATATATATATATATATATATATATATATATATATATATATATACATCATTGATGCAATTTCAATGTTTTTGTTTTGTGTATCACCAAATTTGCTTAAAGATTTTACTGCAGCACTGCTCACTGCATCCATGTTTCTTGACATAGGCGTTTCAAAGAGCTGTCAGTCAAGGCAAGGTCATGCATGTAAGCTCCCCGCCCACTCAGCCGGTCTTTTCAAACTTCCTGGTAGTTAGCCATGAGAGAAAGAAATCCTCAACATTTTTGAAAAACATTTCCTATCTCCCCAAAAATATTATGGGTGATATTTTAGGCACTCAAAAAATGATATTTTACATGGGAATCAGAATGACCGTTTGGGATCTTTTTAAGGTTTGAGGATGAGCTATTGTGGCCAATTTTAAGGATTTGACTGTATAATAATGTAATTATTTGTATCAATGGACAAAGAATTCCAAGTGTGACCCATCTGAATCCATGCTGTTGTTTTGGTGATGGGTTTGTGACCCTACGGCGGTACGGTCTGATACACACAGACCCAACCTGAAGCCTCAGATGGACAGAGCACTGGCATGGCAGGCAGTCATACCTTGAATTAGTTCACTGGTGACGTTAGAAAAACATGGTGCAGCTGCCGAATCAAACGCCAGTGGTGGAGGAGGGGGATCGGACTCTGTGTTATGCAGTCAGTCATTTACTACAACTGGGTCAATTAGTTATGATTTTGTTCATCATACTTTCTGGGAAGTATTTGTGGCGTCTGTGGTGTGTTTTGTTCTCTCTGGACCTATACACACTTTCATGTATGTTTTTGTCGATAAGGGGACTGCAGTGACCCATTTCAATCTCCACCAAAGTTGTGTTTCCACGTCAAATTGACTCGTTGCGTATAAAAGGCTGTGTTTGATGACGTAATCACATACAAATTAAATGTTGCAGTTAAATTGACCAAATAAAACATTTAAGTTAATTTTTTGGTTTCCATCGCATTTTCAACTCTACTGATGGATTTCTCACAAAAAAAAAGTGTGTTATACACAGTGTAGAAAACATTAAATACACCTTCTCTTTCCATGACAGTTTTCACCTGGATTCACCTGGTCAGTCCTCTTCAAACAGTGTAGATGAAGGGGAGGAGACAGGTGGTTAAAGAAGGGATTTTTAAGCCTTGAGACAATTGAGACATGGCTTGTTGTGTGCCATTCAGAGGGTGAATGGGAAAGACAAAAGATTTAAGTGCCTTTGAACGGGGTATGGTAGTAGGTGCCAGGCGCACCGGTTTGAGTGTGTCAAGAACTGCATCGCTGCAGGGTTTTTCATGCTCAACAGTTTCCTGTGTGTATCAAGAATGGTCCACCACCCAAAGGACATCCAGCCAACTTGACACAACTGTGGGAAGCATTGGAGTCAACATGAGCCACCATCCCTGTGGAACGCTTTCGACACCTTCTAGAGTCCATGCCCCGACGAATTGAGGCTGTTCTGAGGGCAAAAGGGGGGGGGGGGGTGCAACTCAATATTAGGAAGGTGTTCTTAATGTTTTGTTCGCTCTGTCTGTATTGGCACGTGCGCTGTAGCCAACAGTTTGCAGATACAATGCGGGTATAGCCTACTATATGATGTGATTATTATGGACAAAACAGCAAATTTATTCGTATTTGTCAAACAGCAGCCAAGCATTGATCATGTCACCAGAATAAGACTGTCAAAATGTATTGGAAAGGAGCATCAAGCTCCATCACCTTGCACTTTCACCACTCTGAAGTTCATAACTTATTTCATCTGTAGACTAATAAACTGCATGGTTTCCCAACGAGTCGTAGTGTGAGGACCACACAACATATCATCGCGTGACTCCACGTTTACTTCGATATAATGATTATTATGTCAATATTTATTTGCGCGATCCACCACCGCGATTTACCGACACAAAAAGATCCCACCTTGTCTAGCGTATTTTGTTTTGTTGACGTTTGGAAAGTTTTTACCGACAGGTTTTCTGTTTCCATCAGTTCTGTCATGACATTTATTTTATCCGACATGTACTTTACTCTCATAAAAAGGTTGGAAGGAAACGTGGCTATTGGTCCACCTAACGGAATGATATGTTAAAAGGATCCTGACAGCAGTTAGCAGCCAGGGGAGGAAAAGACAAATAAGGCTGATAATTCATTTGATATTGGTATAAAATTTGCATTGACATGTAATGGACTCCGTAATATGTCAAGAAATATTTTTTACATGCACATTCTTTTCAATCGTCACAAACTTTTCGGTCATTAAGTCAAGTGTTGGTCAAAGTTTTTGAAAATTGCAATAATGCTGTAATCACTAAAATAAGTGATATTCAGGTCATCCGTTTACATTATTAACGATTTAGGCCTAAATTAATTTCCCCAACCACACAGTGTAGCCGTATCATTCTAGGCCTCATTCATTAGGCGCCAAACTGAAGTAGAACATAATGAAACCAGGAGCTGCTTGTTTTTTTCTTGTTTTTTCTGTTGCAAAACATTTTGATACGGTTTGCGCAAATGAATACAACCCTAATGCGTAGGGGTGTAACGGATCACCAAACCCACGGCTCGGTACGCATTGTGGTTTTGGGCTCACTGTTCAGTTTCGGTACAACGGGAAAATGTAAATGCCATTCTCAATATTCAGCATTCACAATGTTCCTGGCATTGTCTGTTGTGACATCATTGTTATGTTAGGCCTCTCCAGTTTCTGCGATTGTAACCATGTGGGAGGTGGGAATTTACCAGTTGATAAGTCGTAAATACCAGTCGGATGCATTCATGTGATTTGAACTGGTTGAGAAATGCCGATCGGATTATGGCCAACAAGCTGTGTCAACCATGAACTAAAAGTACAGCTATCATGCTACCAAACAACGGTAAATGACAAAACACAATGGAAAAATACTTTGGACTACCTTAAACGATATCATGGGCAGGAAACCCAATTCATCTCCATCGTTCATTGAAGTTAATGGGTCATTTATAACAAAACCTTTCGATATTGCCCATCATTTCAATTACTATTTCACTAGTAAAGTGGAAAAACTCAGAAGTGAAATGACAACATTGAACAGTGAAACATTTTTATATATATTATCTAATAATGAAAGACTGTATTGCCCCCAATTTGCCATATCTTTAACCAAAGCCCAAAGGAGTGTGTCCACAGGCGTGGAAGGAGTAAAAAGTACATTATTTTCTTTAGGAATTTAAAAGTAGAGTAAAAATATGAATAGTAAAGTACAGATACCCCCAAAAACCACTTAAGTAAAATTACTTCAAAGTACTACTTAAGTACTTTACACCACTGGTTTTAGGTAATTTTTTGCGTGTTTAACTAGCTGGCTAGCTAGATTTACTACAATTCACATACCTAGCTGATAATTATGAAGTAAAACGTTTTATTTGTGTTTATCTTGTTTTGTCTATTGTTGCCATTGTCCTGGCTGGAGGAAGGTTCAGGGAATGGGGAGGTGTGGTGTGAGGTAATACAGTAGGGGGAGTGTGAGGTAATACAGTAGGGGGGGAGTGTGAGGTAATAGTGGTTGGAGTGTGAGGTAATACAGTAGGGGGGGAGTGTGAGGTAATACAGTAGGGGGGGAGTGAGGTAATACAGTAGGGGGAGAGTGTGAGGTAATACAGTAGGGGGGGAGTGTGAGGTAATACAGTAGGGGGGGAGTGTGAGGTAATACAGTAGGGGGGGAGTGTGAGGTAATACAGTAGGGGGGGAGTGTGAGGTAATACAGTAGGGGGGAGTGTGAGGTAATACAGTGGGGGGGGAGTGTGAGGTAATACTGTGGGGGGGAGTGTGAGGTAATACAGTAGGGGGGGGAGCGTGAGGTAATACAGTAGGGGGGGAGCGTGAGGTAATAGTGGTTGGAGTGTGAGGTAATACAGTAGGGGGAGTGTGAGGTAATACAGTAGGGGGGAGTGTGAGGTAATACAGTAGGGGGGGAGTGTGAGGTAATACAGTAGGGTGGAGTGTGAGGTAATACAGTAGGGGGGAGTGTGAGGTAATACAGTAGGGGGGAGTGTGAGGTAATACAGTGGGGGGGAGTGTGAGGTAATACAGTAGGGGGGGAGTGTGAGGTAATAGTGGTTGGAGTGTGAGGTAATACAGTAGGGGGGGAGTGTGAGGTAATACAGTAGGGGGGAGTGTGAGGTAATACAGTGGGGGGGGAGTGTGAGGTAATAGTGGTTGGAGTGTGAGGTAATACAGTAGGGGGGAGTGTGAGGTAATACAGTGGGGGGGAGTGTGAGGTAATACAGTAGGGGGGGAGTATGAGGTAATACAGTAGGGGGGAGTGTGAGGTAATACAGTAGGGGGGAGTGTGAGGTAATACAGTAGGGGGGGAGTGTGAGGTAATACAGTAGGGGGGGAGTGTGAGGTAATACAGTAGGGGGGAGTGTGAGGTAATACAGTAGGGGGGAGTGTGAGGTAATACAGTAGGGGGGGAGTGTGAGGTAATACAGTAGGGGGGGAGTGTGAGGTAATACAGTAGGGGGGGAGTGTGAGGTAATACAGTAGGGGGGAGTGTGAGGTAATACAGTAGGGGGGGAGTGTGAGGTAATACAGTAGGGGGGAGTGTGAGGTAATACAGTGGGGGGGAGTGTGAGGTAATACAGTAGGGGGGGAGTGTGAGGTAATACAGTAGGGGGGGAGTGTGAGGTAATACAGTAGGGGGGAGTGTGAGGTAATACAGTAGGGGGGGAGTGTGAGGTACTACAGTAGGGGGGGAGTGTGAGGTAATACAGTAGGGGGGGAGTGTGAGGTAATACAGTAGGGGAAGGTGTGAGGTAATACAGTAGGGGGGGAGTGTGAGGTAATACAGTAGGGGGGAGTGTGAGGTAATACAGTAGGGGCGAGTGTGAGGTAATACAGTAGGGGGGAGTGTGAGGTAATACAGTAGGGGGGCAGTGTGAGGTAATACAGTAGGGGGGGAGTGTGAGGTAATACAGTAGGGGGGCAGTGTGAGGTAATACAGTAGGGGGGAGTGTGAGGTAATACAGTAGGGGGGGAGTGTGAGGTAATACAGTAGGGGGGCAGTGTGAGGTAATACAGTAGGGGGGAGTGTGAGGTAATACAGTAGGGGGGCAGTGTGAGGTAATACTGTGGGGGGGAGTGTGAGGTAATACAGTAGGGGGGAGTGTGAGGTAATACAGTAGGGGGGCAGTGTGAGGTAATACAGTAGGGGGGGAGTGTGAGGTAATACAGTAGGGGGGCAGTGTGAGGTAATACAGTAGGGGGGAGTGTGAGGTAATACAGTAGGGGGGGAGTGTGAGGTAATACAGTAGGGGGGCAGTGTGAGGTAATACAGTAGGGGGGAGTGTGAGGTAATACAGTAGGGGGGCAGTGTGAGGTAATACTGTGGGGGGGAGTGTGAGGTAATACAGTAGGGGGGAGTGTGAGGTAATACAGTAGGGGGGAGTGTGAGGTAATACAGTAGGGGGGAGTGTGAGGTAATACAGTAGGGGGGCAGTGTGAGGTAATACTGTGGGGGGGAGTGTGAGGTAATACAGTAGGGGGGAGTGTGAGGTAATACAGTAGGGGGGAGTGTGAGGTAATACAGTAGGGGGGAGTGTGAGGTAATACAGTAGGGGGGCAGTGTGAGGTACTACAGTAGGGGGGGTGAGTGCCTCTCAAATGTAATGTTTTTTGTGTTCTTCACACTCTCTCGTCTTTACGAGAATGCACTCGGAGCATGAGTGTTTCACGCAGTGGTATGCATACTGAGAAACACCCAGTGTAGCTGCTGCTTCTGCAAAAGCTAATGGGGATCCAAATAAACAAACATGCTTGTAAAGAAATTATAATTCAAAACCCACAAAAGTAGATTGCCTTTTTTATAAATGTTTTGTTGCATTTAACTGCCGAAAATGCTGTTATAGAGGCCATTCCCTTAGTAGATGACGTCAGAGGTCACCGTGTGGGAGAAGTGGGTGCTCAGGATGATAGACTAGTTTCCCTCTAGTAATTACCAGATGGAGGGGCGGTGAAGTGGATTTATTCCAGTCGTATGTGGTAAACTCCCACTTCACACTTGGTCATGGACGCACAATGACACACTGCCTCCTTCAGTGCCAGATGTGCACTTGTGACTTGTTGGTGTGGGGGGGGGTGGGGTTACAGGTAGGGCTGTGGCGGTCATGACATTTTGTCAGCCGGTTAATGTCATACAAATGACTGCATACAAGCCACTGAACATCTACATAAAAAAAAAAAAAAAGTCTAACAAATCCATTTAATATACACATCACAAATCTATTTTATGTTAGGCAGGTCTAAAGAAACATAATATGAAGGAAATGTATTTCAGACGGACAGGATGAGTCGGCCTACTGTATGTTATCTATGTGCCATATAACGGCTAGTTCATTTAGCAGACAGGATATGCTAATGTCCCGTGCCATGATTCATCTGGCAGCGTCTAATTATCAGTAATAATAATAATGATCTAACTCTCATCTGTAGCATGGTACGTCTCCCACTCCAGGGTAATGTGGTGGGCGGTTCACTGTTAACTAAGCGCAACACAGGGTTCATTGGCCAATTCATTGAAGACTTCGGCTTTGGCTTGCTTATATAGATAGTGGGTGCTTCCTGTTTTCTGAACTGGGTGCAAGAGGGTAGTTCGTAACGTGGCTCCTGCATTTTCATGAGGTGCTGAAACCCCCCTATTCTCAACCACCTAGAATGGGCGCATATCCGCGGCGATAAACCAACGACTGTTAAAAAATATAAACACAGCCTACCTATCGCTCTTGTAATGTCTTTGTCCCGGTCCGAATCAGCTACCAAGGGCTGCTTGAATGCAGAGGGGAGATGATGTGGTGTTGTTAATTTTGCGTTTCTGTCTTGCTCCGGTATACTGGGGTTGATGTCGGTGTAAACGTGTTTGAGGTGTTGGCAGCTGCATAGGCTATTCTCGTACTGTTAATGTTCTATCCACTGCTCTCTGTCCATCGCCGTTTTGTAATCTACTGGGAAGCCAAAATGTTACAATTCTAGTTTATCCGACCCCACCCACTCGTCATCGTACAGAACTAGTTCCCGGCTGCACCTCAGAAAATGACAGTTTGAAATGCACCTTTTTAAGATTAGAATTTTGATTACAACGTGCGAATAGGCTTCAGTTGTTTTAATGGAATAGCATGAAATGTTTTTTTCAGCTCAGATTTACTTGAGGCATACAACGCAGTGTATTCATAGCCTATACAGTGAGGGGGGAAAAAGTATTTGATCCCCTGCTGATTTTGTACGTTTGCCCACTGGCAAAGACATGATCAGTCTATAATTTTAATGATATGTTTATTTGAACAGTGAGAGACAGAATAACAACAAAAAAATCCAGAAAAACGCATGTTATAAATTGATTTGCATTTTAATGAATAAGTATTTGACCCCTCTGCAAAACATGACTTAGTACTTGGTGGCAAAACCCTTGTTGGTAATCACAGAGGTCAGACGTTTCTTGTAGTTGGCCACCAGGTTTGCACACATCTCAGGAGGGATTTTGTTCCACTCCTCTTTGCAGATCTTCTCCAAGTCATTAAGGTTTCAAGGCTGACGTTTGGCAACTCGAACCTTCAGCTCCCTCCACAGATTTTCTATGGGATTAAGGTCTGGAGACTGGCTAGGCCACTCCAGGACCTTAATGTGCTTCTTCTTGAGCCACTCCTTTGTTGCCTTGGCCGTGTGTTTTGGGTCATTGTCATGCTGGAATACCCATCCACGACCCATTTTCAATGCCCTGGCTGAGGGAAGGAGGTTCTCACCCAAGATTTGACGGTACATGGTCCCGTCCATCGTCCCTTTGATGCGGTGTAGTTGTCCTGTCCCCTTAGCAGAAAAACAACCCAAAGCATAATGTTTCCACCTCCATGTTTGACGGTGGGAGTGGTGTTCTTGGGGTCATAGGCAGCATTCCTCCTCCTCCAAACACGGCGAGTTGAGTTGATGCCAAAGAGCTCGATTTTGGTCTCATCTGACCACAACGCTTTCACCCAGTTCTCCTCTGAATCATTCAGATGTTCATTGGCAAACTTCAGAAGGGCCTGTCTATGTGCTTTCTTGAGCAGGGGGACCTTGCGGGCGCTGCAGGATTTCAGTCCTTCACGGCGTAGTGTGTTACCAATTGTTTTCTTGGTGACTATGGTCCCAGCTGCCTTGAGATCATTGACAAGATCCTCCCGTGTAGTTCTGGGCTGATTCCTCACCGTTCTCATGATCATTGCAACTCCACGAGGTGAGAACTTGCATGGAGCCCCAGGCCGAGGGAGACTGACAGTTATTTTGTGTTTCTTCCATTTGCGAATAATCGAACCAACTGTTGTCACCTTCTCACCAAGCTGCTTGGCGATGGTCTTGTAGCCCATTCCAGCCTTGTGTAGGTCTACAATCTTGTCCCTGACATCCTTGGAGAGCTCTTTGGTCTTGGTCATGGTGGAGAGTTTGGAATCTGATTGATTGATTGCTTCTGTGGACAGGTGTCTTTTATACAGGTAACAAACTGAGATTAGGAGCACTCCCTTTAAGCGTGTGCTCCTAATCTCAGCTCGTTACCTGTATAAAAGACACCTGGGAGCCAGAAATCTTTCTGATTGAGAGGGGGTCAAATACTTATTTCCCTCATTAAAATGCAAATCAATTTATAACATTTTTGACATGAGTTTTTCTGTTGTTATTCTGTCTCTCACTGTTCAAATAAACCTACCATTACAATTATAGACTGATCATGTCTTTGTCAGTGGGCAAACGTACAAAATCAGCAGGGGATCAAATACTTTTTTTCCTTCACTGTAGGCCTATTGTATTATTTAGTTTTGTTTTAATGTATTCATTGGTGTTGATGAATATGATTACCATTACACCGCTACTAATTCCTGACTGTTCTCCTCCTCAGGACATCTCCTCTCTGACTGGGGTTCTCCTCCTCAGGACATCTCCTCTCTGACTGGGGTTCTCCTCCTCAGGACATCTCCTCTCTGACTGGGGTTCTGTTCTCCTCCTCAGGACATCTCCTCTCTGACTGGGGTTCTGTTCTCCTCCTCAGGACATCTCCTCTCTGACTGGGGTTCTGTTCTCCTCCTCAGGACATCTCCTCTCTGACTGGGGTTCTGTTCTCCTCCTCAGGACATCTCCTCTCTGACTGGGGTTCTGTTCTCCTCCTCAGGACATCTCCTCTCTGACTGGGGTTCTGTTCTCCTCCTCAGGACATCTCCTCTCTGACTGGGGTTCTGTTCTCCTCCTCAGGACATCTCCTCTCTGACTGGGGTTCTGTTCTCCTCCTCAGGACATCTCCTCTCTGACTGGGGTTCTGTTCTCCTCCTCAGGACATCTCCTCTCTGACTGGGGTTCTGTTCTCCTCCTCAGGACATCTCCTCTCTGACTGGGGTTCTCCTCCTCAGGACATCTCCTCTCTGACTGGGGTTCTGTTCTCCTCCTCAGGACATCTCCTCTCTGACTGGGGTTCTCCTCCTCAGGACATCTCCTCTCTGACTGGGGTTCTGTTTTGTTCTCCTCCTCAGGACATCTCCTCTCTGACCGGGGTTCCTGACGAACACATAAAGACCCGCAAGGTGCACATCTTTGTGCCAGCCCGCACGGCCATGCAGTCAGGAGCCCACGGCACCAAGAAGTGGAAGATGGACTTTGACACCCGGGAGCGCTGGGAAAACCCTCTGATGGGATGGGCCTCCACGTAAGAGACACACACACACACACACACACACACACACACACACACACACACACACACACACACACACACACACACACACACATTAAATACTTGTTTCCAAGGGCGGCAATCAGAATCACTACTCCTAGACATTCAGAACGTCTCATGTGCCATGCATGCAGCATGGACAGCCTAGGCAGCATACCGACCATCAGGTTACTGGAGCTGGCGTCTTTGGAGTGGTTGCTGCCTGTCTTGAGGGTTCACAGCAAAATAGAATGTGAGGTTCGGATTTGAGGAGGATAGACTGATCCTAGATCTATACTTCAGGATGACGTCTGTCTGACTGTCTCTCTCTCTGCCTCCCACACACATTACAAAGAGACAATTCAAAACAAAAACAACAACAACACTAACTCGCCATGTTAAAGGATTTGTGAGGTTTTAGCTTTGGCAGCGTTTGGGAAATGGCTAACTGATATCTCTGTCTACGTCAGACTAATGCAAAGACAGAGGCATATGTTGGCTTGAGTTTTAAACCGATTTTCCATACAAGGCAGACAGTACAAAGGCAAAGCAGACTGGTAGACAGGACAAAGCAGGCAGACACCAAGGGTAATGCTAACATCTCAGACCACTAATGCTAGCTAATGCTAACATCTAAGACCGCTAATGCTAGCTAATGCTAACATCTCAGACCGCTAATGCTAACATCTCAGACCGCTAATGCTAGCTAATGCTAACATCTCAGACCGCTAATGCTAGCTAATGCTAACATCTCAGACCGCTAATGCTAACATCTCAGACCACTAATGCTAGCTAATGCTAACATCTCAGACC